>NW_010315871.1:0-7820 GCF_000700745.2 Antrostomus carolinensis
CACTGGGGGGAGGAGGTGGAAATCAGGAGAGCAATTAAGCTCGGGAAGTAGGGAGGGGTGGGGGGAGGTGTTTTAAGATTTGCTTTTATTTCTCATTATCCTCTTGTCTTGTCAGTAATAAATTAAATTTGTTTTTTCCCCAGTCTAGTCTGTTTTGCCCATGCCAGTAACTGGTGAGTGATCTCTCTGTCCTCATCTCCACCCACGAGCCTTTCGTTATATTTTTCTCCCCCTGCCCAGTTGAGGAGGGGGAGTGATAGAGTGGGCTTTGGTGGGCATCTGGCCTCTAGCCAGGGTCAACCCACCACAGTATCAAAGAACTCCCAGCAGCTTAGTACAGTCTCTGTGCCATCAGAACTAATCTACACCATAGATTCTCCTGCTGCATTCCCTAACCCACAGGCACATCTGAACAAAACAGTTAATACAGAATTCTGAGCTTGAAGCTTCTGCATCTCGTGCATACCACTGCCTGCTCACTCAGCACGCAGAGAACAACTGTGGCCAGGGCCACTGTTCACCCAGCCCTGAATGCTCCATTGTCTGTGCCTTCAGCAGACAGTCCCAGTACTGTGCAGTACTCGTGGTGATCATCTGTCCACCAAACTCCACCTTCCTGTGGAAAGTCAGTCACTGGTGACGGTCAATGGAGTGCTGGCTACTTCTCCTTAGCTAGTCACATTCATTAAGTGTGCAGTCCTAGCTGAATCACAAAAGAATTACTATCACAGGAGACTTTGAGGAAGTTTCTACAGCATTTAGAAGCTCATGTATCCAGCTGATTCACAAGTTAGTGCTTCCCACATAATCAAGGTATAGATAAGTTTGCTAACCTGATAACTAATGTGGTAAATGCAACTGGATCAGATCAAATGTTAAGTTTTTCCCTTATCAGAAGGAGTATAATCTCTGATTTTTGAGTGTACTGCAAACCATCAGAAACTCTGATGCACTGTAAGGAACTACAGCTTCCAAACAGGACCTAAGAACACTGCTGCAAAAGAAACACGTTTTCTTCTCCCGGACAGACATAATTAAATAAATATCCATATCCCACCTGACACTTACTTGGGGTTTTATAGTCAGTTACATACAGAAAATAATTTCCAAATTCAAAAGAATAAACAGTTTTTTAATGACAGAAACCTATTAAGAATTTAGTTATGCTGTGAACTTGTAAGCAGACAGTTTTCACTTGTGGGTATATTCATTCAGCCCCTTCAAGCTCCAGAGACAGCTCCACAACATAAAGTACAGAATCACAGGTGTGACAGGATGTTCACCAGCTCATGTCTGCCCTCCCACACAGCAGGAGTGACACAGCTAGCTTAACATAACTCTGTGCCCCATGAAGCTACAATACCCCAAAGCTATCAAGAGTAGAAATTTATTTAATAATCCATCAAGATTCTCAGGTATCAACCACAGAAATAATTTCCAGGAAGCAGAACTTTCTACTCCTTCCAAAGTACCATCAGTGGGAGTTTAACATTCAAACATTTGCCTGTCATTTTTATTTCATCTTGACCATCTTCAAAAATGTAATTTTTAGTCATGGCCACAATAATAAACAACCCCAGTTACTCTCCAGCAACATTTTTTTTTCCCAAATGACCTCCCAGCATACATTTACTTGGTACTTGATAAGAACTTCCTTCACTGTCACCTACCAGAAGCAAACCCAAAGCCAACATATATGATACTTGTGAAAATGGGAACTGGTTCTAAGAGTCAGGAGTATCACTGTGTGCTCAAAGGTTCAGTCAGCTGTTGCTAACCCAGGCAGCCTGATTTCTGCTTCTTCCCATCCCACCTCTTCTTGCCTCACTACTGCTTCCAGGCTCTCATCTGACCCCAGGGTGAGCTGATTTAAACAAGTACCAGGAGAAGCAGCAGAGCCCTTAGATCAGTTTTCGATTATCAAACCACATCCTCTTACTCGAGGCATAAACTCTAAATGTTTCCAGTGCTAATTAAGATCAGACAGACGGGAGGAAGAAACACTAAAGAAGTCTGTAGGGTTTGATTAGAAGCAGCCTGCTGAAGAAGCAGGGATTATTTTGGGAACAGATACCTCTTAGAGGTAGTTAAAAACTCTCACCCTCCCAGTAGAAGTCTTTTCAGAACAAGGAACTGCTAATGGCTTTGGTAATCTCCCACAGCTCTTAGGTGTTGAAAGTAGCACTTGGAAAGTACCCAGCCAACATACACATTCCTCCCATCAGGAAGTAAGCTATTCTTAAGGTGAATCTTGCAAAGGAGAGATTTCCAGCCTCAGAGCTAGAAAAAACACTTCCAGGTTAACATGCATGCTGCTAGGGGAAATCCCTCTGTTTACATTAAGTTTGTAGTATGTATATGAACTTCCTTGGCAAAAATCAGCATTTAAAAAGGAACAGGAACTTAAAAGTTAGTTAATGCAGACACTTCCAGGTGCAGTAGCTGCTTTTGATTATTTATTACTTCCGTGAATGTGGTGTTTGCTGTATGAGAAGACAATAGGAAAGAAATAAATTGCTAAACTAAAATCCATTGCCTGTCCTATGTGATTATAAGTTACTATGACAGCAGTAGAGCCTTTCAATCCCTGAACTCTTTGCAAGATGGTCTCCATCTCGCCTTCTAGTACTTAAACAAATCTTGACACCAACTGCTGCTGGCAAAATAAATGAACAGGACTGTTCTCATTTTTAACCTGATTACTAACAGGCACTCCACCATTTCATTCCATGTCCACACTTCTGCTGAAGCAGTCAGGTCATTTTACTGATCCAATGGATTTAAGGGACAACCCCAAGCTGCCTCTCTCCTAATACTTTTAAATATCTTATATCCTCTTCTAATTCAAAAGTGCTTAATTTGCAAAAGGTTTTTACTAGAAGAGTCCAAAGGCATTACTCACCAGAACTTTCACCACCACCTTCTCCTCCCTAAAAGAGAAAGAAATACATTATATGTCACACTTCATGCATTTTCCCCCTCCAAGGTACTCAATACTGCACATTCTGACCATGGTGGTCAGGCACGCTGCTCCATCTAGAAACACTTTCTGAGTGACAGACCTGATGAAACACTTTTAGACCAGCAACAGGCTCTTAGGGACAGATATCAGAGTGGCACGGTGGGCTCTGCATACGCATTTCTGCAGATTAATGTTGTGGGTTTGTAAGCACCAATTCTTACAGAGTGACTAATATAATTTATTTATCTAACATACTTCTAAAAGTTTCAATAGATAATACTGAAGAAATCCTGATGGCCTGTAACATGTGGCATGCTTCTTATTCCCACATTGTGAAGGATGCAGGTGGGCAAGAACACTTTATTATACACAGCATCCTGCATGAGGCAGCACTGACAGCAACCAGAACATTGCAACTGCCAAGCAGGGATGATAACAAAGCTATTCTGTAAGCAATCAGCAATAGTTCTGTGTCCTCTTTATACTTATATATATATAAAGATGTATCTTTATATATCTTTATACTAAGCAACTCTTTCCCACAAACTTTCAACTGTTAGCAAGGCCAAGAGCATTTGTTCTATCCAAGACATTTAACATCATTTGTGAAAAAGATCAGGTTTTTGCAACATTATTGATAAAGTTTCCCTCACTACACAAACAGCTGAACGTTCTTTTCATACTGAATCCGTTCACAGGCTGCAACTTGACACAAAGATACAGAAAGTCTTCCAGCAGCAGCCAAGTCTCCTCAATGGCATGAGGTTTTATCAACTTTCCTAGATTTGAATATTGTTAATTACATAGCAAAACTATAGTCATCAGGATGTAAATGCACAGGAACTCAATGCAAATATGTTGCCCTAAGTCTCAGACTGGGCTGCAGCACATTAATGTAACTACTGGATAAAACTGAAGTATTCTGCATTGGAAGCATCTGCCTGCAAAGCTGAGAACCACAGTATTTAATACAATTAAGTAGAAAATAGAATTAAGAGTAAACAGTTTATTTTTGTTTTCTGTGGTAGCAGCTATAAATTTAATCTCACTTATATTTGCTAAATTGGAACAAGACATTTCCTGCAACAAAGAATAATTTCATGGCTCAAAGCACCTATTAGTAACAAAAATGGGTTAAAGTGATGAGCGACGCAAATTATCAAAATAAAACTTGTGGTTTATAACCCAAGAGGTAAAAGGTATCTGCCACAACATTGGAGATCAACAATTTATCTACTCAGTTCTTTCCAGAAAACCTAAAGCTGGAGAGCTTTAAAGAACAAGGTTTCTTTTTTTTTCCCCCCTCTATAACTTGTTTATGCAAGTGCAGTCTACCCTAGGTTCCTGTTTTTCTAAATTCAGAAGAATTACTACTCTTCATCCTGTTTTTCCCATTAAATGTAATCATACATCAAGCCAAACCCACATTAACACTACAAGTCATGCTCCATATTGCTACCAAGTAGACAGTTTACATCAAAAGTGACACACCTGATGGTATTAAAGACAGGAACAGAAATAAAACAAGCATTCAGGCTGCTGAGGCAAGTACTTGTTGGGATGTGAAACCAAACCTTTTATCAGTCAACAGATCCAGACAGTTTGTTGTAGGTAACTCCTGTTTGTGAAATCTGTTAAAACACACCACTACACACATGGCTGAAGCTAGATTTCACACCACTTCGTTACTGTCTCATCAATAAGAAGAGTTAAGAGCTCTAGAAAGTGGTCCTTTTAGAAAAATCCAGCCCTTCAGCAACATACTGTAACAGCGTGGAAAAGAGAACCTTCAGGAAAAGAACAGATTCAAATCCCACAATGCCCTCAACTGTGTGAACATCAGTGATGAAGCAATCACACACAGAGTGTGAACTGTCCCATTATCAGGCTCTTTGGAGTTCATGTACTGACCTTGGGATCTACAAAGTCTCCACAGTTTGTATCAGTTGAGCTTCTTCTTTGTGGTCCAGTTGATTCACAGTCTTCTCTGATTTCACCTGGCTTAGTCCCTACAAGCAGAGATTGATTCTAATCAGGTTGCAAGATAAGCTTCCTGGGAAAGCAGTTCATAAATAGTCAGGTTTTGGGGGGGGGGTTGGGTGTTTTTTGGGTTTGTTCAGTTGTTTTATTTCTTTTAACTTAAAGCTTTACCATTCTAAGCTTTACTGTTCTAAGATGTCCTGGTCCTTTAGATTATCTCTCACAAATTACTGTCTGACAACAGCATCTCATGCAGCTGAGGTTGTCATTTAAACAAATGGAAACTAGAGTTCCAAGGCCACCCACACTGCAAGGGCTCTGCAGTAATGGAAGGTTAATCCCAGTTGCAAGTACAACACAAAGCTGAACTTCCTCTGATTAATCAAAACCAATCAACGCTGCTCCAAACACTAAAACACAAGTTTGCCTTACTCTGACTTGATTAACTTGGAGAAATGGCATCCAAAATGCAATTCTCTCAGCTATTTGCTCACAACATCTATGTCCAAGACTTGCATTAAAAAAAAAAAAAACAAAAAACAACTGGAAGTCATTCAAAATGAGAAATAAAAAAATCCCATGGAAGCAGACATCATTTATAGCCCCAAACTACCAAGTAAGGAGCAAGTTTTGGTTTCCACACTGAACCAGCAGCTGCAGGCTGACACAAAGAAAAGAAAAAAGAGAATTAATGCATGTCAGCAGATCTGGAAACAAAGCACTACATTCTTACCTGATGATTTAGCCCAGGAAGGTGGATTTTCTTCAGGAGTTCCAAAGATGCTGGATGCCATTTTGTTCCTTCTCACGGGTTGTTCTTTTGGTTCATCAAACCCCAAGGAAAAGTTGGACCCACCACCAGGAGGACGCAGCACTCTGGAGAGAGAGTCAGCTCTTTACAACCTTGTGTGCACCATTACTAAACTGCACTCCAACATATAAAACAAGACTAAGAAGCCAAGAGATCATTGTTGTCTCTTCTAATGCGCAGTCACAGGGGATAAATTCTGTCCAAATAGAAACTACTGGCTTTTAACAAATACCACTGTTATGTTTTCAGTGCAGAATTTGAACTATAAAGGTAAGCTGCCTGCCAGCATTCAATCCAGGCGCTGAATCTCCACTACTCCTTGGTGACATTTACAAAAATAAAATACTCTGCTGCTACTAATCTTTGGTCTGAGCCAATTAAAAAATAAAAAAGTAGGTGGGCACATCAAATTCCAGGGTTTTTACGAGAACTCTGTGAAGGTGAACATTCATCTTCAAACTGGCAGCACAGCAAAGACTAAAGTTTGATGTATAAGCCAAAGTACTGGTTGCATCACTGAGGGCTGGGGGCTGCAGCCTTCATCTAGATTTGCTTCACTGGAAAAACCCTCAAGTCTGCAGCATTCTATTGGGCTGGACTTAAAAGGTGCAATTAAACAGTTTTAAATTATACTATCATTAGAAGATGTATATAAAGCTGCAGATATGTATGTTAAATCTAACAATCTTCTATTAGATGGACACAAAAGAAGCCTGCCTGGTACTTCATGAGCTGTTTTGTGGTCTGCTTTCCAACTTGCAGAAATCAACCAAAATTAACAGCAGCAGCAAAATAAATCTTTAAATGTAAACTCCCCCAGATCTTATTTTGTAAAGCATAAGATCTTTAAAGGCTGATGGAGAAGCCAGACAAAAGCCAGAAGAATAAAAATGTACAAGGCTATATGAGAACTGTCACAACCCCCTGAGAGATGTGAGCACACCAACAGAACTGGGCTTTCAAGATATCCAGTGGGCTCAAACGAAGACCAGAACAAGCTAGGAAAGGTGCACACTTCTTCTTCTTTACAAATAATTATTAAATTATTTAGAACTTTGCAACAGAACACAGCACCCAGCTCGTTCATGCACCAAACCTCAGAATTGGACACAAAGAACATGTCTGATTTCATGATGTCATCGCTATCGGCAACAGCACTCAGATCTTTAGAGACTTTGTGCCTATCACATTCCAGATTACGTTACAAAAACACTTCTCCAGCCCACGGTTCCAACAACACAACGGGAAGAAAAATTCACAGAGGTGTTTGGCGTGGATATTTAGTGTTATTTAACTAGCAAAATACGTTCCCTTCCAAAAAAATTTTCTCCAAAGTTCTAATTACTAATGCTCAGCTGCTAATGGGAGGATCCCAGGGGACTGTACAGTATGTTTTAAGAATCCAAGAGCATTTGTGTGACTTGCTTTGTCTCCTTTCTGAATTGAGAGATAATGGTATAATGGTCATGAATCGCCCCATTATATTCCCCCCCCCCAGAGGAAGTGTCCTGATATAGAAGGTTTATTTTTTTTTTAGTTACATCTGTTGCACTTAATAATTTGAAAAACAGTCTGTTCAAAGGAGGGCTTGTTCCCACATCTTAGATCACCTTTATTCCACCAGAGAGTGAAACCAGTACTCTCTTAGAGGCACAAGTTTCCACCGACAGTCTTAATTCAATTAACAGAAAAGGAAATTGAAGGAAAAAAAAAAAGCCATCACTCAAACTGTTCAAGAGGGGATAACCCCTTTTGCCAACCTCTGCTAGAGATTGACAGATTTTTATTAGAAACCTTTCACAGCCTTGAGTTGTTGTAACATCAAAGGTACATTTAACACTTCAAGCAATGGACTGCTCTTAAAATTACACCTGATACTCGGTGATGCCTACTGAAAATTCACCCACAGCTCCATCCGGGAAGCACTCCTGGAAAGGGTTGGGGTTTTTTTGCTTTATTTTAAAATGTACCTGTTTTATCAGGACAAAACCTTACAAAAAAAAAGAGACAAAATGGTGTGAAAAGCCGACATGACACTGTCCAAACCAGCTGCGGATGCCCCGCGAA
>NW_010315872.1:0-30069 GCF_000700745.2 Antrostomus carolinensis
ACTTCCTGCTGGAAATCACTTCGCGGTAGTTTTGGAGGCGCTCCTTAAAGGCGGCTCTGTAATGAACCCTGTTGTCAGTGCCTGTGGCAAGCTGAAGCCCCCGTGAGCTACACGCTGCTCTCAAGGCTGATGTGTGCAATGTGCCGCTGGGACTTTTCAGAGAAATGGTAGAAACGTAGTCTGCTGCTGCCTCAGCCTTGGCTTGGGCGTAATTCCCCTCGCTGTGCCCTGCTGGAGTGCGCTCTGTTGTTTTGGACACCGTTGTAGTTACCCTCGCTGTCTTCTCCTTGTGGAAGAAGCTATTTTCAAATAAATGTTCAGCGATACAGGTGTGTTAAGCAAGAGCTATGAAAGGTAGGCTTTGTTATAATTCTGGAATAATTTGAGAAAAAAGAATCATTCAAGACTAAAATTTATGGGGACTTGAATTTAAAGACCTTAACAGTAGCATTTGTTGGAATATTTTAATTAGATCTATTAATGTAGACTGCTGTTATTATTTATTACTGTTTTGATGTTTCTTTCATTTATTGAAAATATCTGCTGAATGAATCTAGAGATCTCTTATTTTGCTCTTTGTGTGAGCATCTTCATGTAAAATAGTCTTGCTGACTCTTTTTCCACTTGTTAATGCTTTTTTTCCCCTCAAAAAATTTCAGAGCGCAGTCAAAAGAGGAATGGATGTAACATGATATCCTTGGAGTGCTCAAAACACAAATTCTGCAAAGATTTGTTTTTTGGTTAAGTAATACAAAGAAAATGGATGAATCAGCTTTGCTGGATCTGTTGGAGTGTCCTGTTTGCTTAGAGCGCCTTGATGCTTCTGCAAAAGTCTTGCCTTGCCAACACACGTTTTGTAAACGCTGTCTGCTGGGCATTGTGAGCTCTCGAAATGAGCTTCGCTGCCCAGAGTGCAGGACTTTAGTGGATTGCAGTGTTGACGAACTTCCCAGTAATATTTTGCTTGTCAGACTACTGGATGGCATCAAACAGAGGCCTCGGAAACCTGGCGCTGGTGGTGGGACTGGTAGCACAAATGCTTTAAGGGTCCCCATCAACACTGTAGCGAATTGCGGATCAAAGGACCTGCAGAGCTCTCAAGTTGGACAGCAGCAAAGGGTGCAAGCACGGAGCCCTCCTGTTAGGGTAAGTACCGTGTGCTCGTGGTGTTTTGTTGTGATCCTGTCTTTTCCTGCACCGTTTCAAAACAGTTGCTGGCCTCTGCTGCAGCATAAGGGCACTCAGATAGTAAATATGGCAAAACAGTATTTTTGAGAACTGGTGCAGATGTCCAGCAAAACACGTCAGTGTTCTTATCAGTCTTGGTTCACTGTTATGTAAATACCAGAATAATACCTCCTTGTTAAAACTCAGAGTATTTGAGGTAAGGAGAACAAAAGTATCTCAATACCTTAATTGTCATATTAAAAGGAAGTCAAATAAGATAATTTACGTGGAGAGGTTAAGTAGTTGTTAAGGATAAATATCTTGTGAAGAACACTTGCAATTTTTCTTGATTTGTCAGCTGTAAGATCAGAGATTTTATTTTGGGTCTAGCACTTTCTGTAATGATTCTATCAGTAAATCTCCTTTGAATTAGATTTAATGAATGTTAAGCATGAGCAGGGAAGTTATGTTCTTGTTGAAGTTCATGAAGCTTTTGCCATTGAATTCTAAGGAGCTACACTTCTCTTCCTTTAAAACGAAATCTTTAAATTAATGTGGTCTGGTAAGTTATTTGTACTCTCAGTGCTCACCCCTTCTTTAATTAGTTTTTCCTCAAAGTATTTTTTCTAAGTGATTTGGAAAAATCTGTGTACTGTGGTGGGAAGACATTGCCTGCTGTCTGTACTCCTGTTCCTTCCTAGGATCTATGCAACCTGTAGACTCTGACATACGTTATAATCAAGACTCAGTGGACTTATTTATGATTATCCATTCTAGAGCCTGTATCGGGAAATGTAGTTTTATGATGTGACTGACCTTGCTCTGTTTTATCTACAGACAAGGCAGAACAGCTTCTCTGAGGGGTCTTGCTACCCACTTTGTGATGCTTGTGTATTTAGAGTTCCTGTGTTTGAAGTGGAGTTTCTGACTGGTTTAGGTGGTTTCTTTCTTGTGAAGTTTACTTTATTTTTAAGAAATGTCTTCAGGAGTTCCAAGGAGAGGGCTTAAACGTGTATTTGGCAAGACTAGTCTTTATTTTAAAGTATGGCTGAATGATTTGGTTTACTTACCCAACGAAGGAAGTCTTGCACTGATTTGTCCTCAGTTGTACTTACATGATTGAAATCTCTTTAAAACATCTGAAATACATCTCTTAAGTTTGCATGGGGATTTAAAATACAGGTGTCCCTCCATTGGATTGTATTGTTTTCTCTGCTTGGTAGACACTCTCATTAGGTTCTTTACTTTAGAATATGAAAATAATAATTATCATGACACTTCCTGTTAATGAGTTTTGTTCAGTAAATAGATTAATTGGTAAGGGAGGAGAGAAGACTATGTGGGGGGGTTTTTTGTTGTTGTTTTTCAGAGGATAAACCTTAAATATTGCCAAGAAGCTTCAGCAGTATCAAAACCAGTCTGGTCTTTTACAGAACCTTAAGGTGTTTACCATGATAATTTGCATTTGCACAAGCTCTTCAACTTAAAACAAAGCAAAATACCCATATAACTTGTTTATATATTTTCATGTTGACCTTTGTAAATAACTGTATTTTCAGAGACTGCTTCTCCTCCAAAAAGACTTCTGGTGCAGCAGTGTACTGCATATGTGAATGACTGCGCTTCAGAGTTTCTCCAAGCCTTATTAGAAAAAATAAAACTGAATATGGAATATTCTCTCTCTTTTTTTGATGTTCTGTAATATCCTGTTGTGCAATATTTGCATTTCCAGATGTTATACAGAGTAGAAAGCGATAACATATGGAATGTTACTTCGATTTATTAGTTATGCTGTACTGTGTGCCATTCAAATTTTGACCATGTGCATTCCTCATGCAATTAACTGATACTCAGTGTATATTAACAATAGGTTTCAGCATTTTACAACGTTTTATTTAAAGTCTGAATACATCTTTGTTTCTGGGATTTCACAACCATTCTTGTGTCTTCTTTCCTTTGGGAGACAGGGAAAGATGATCTCATCTGTTGTCCACTTTGTCCAGAGCCTTTGCTACTAGGAAAGCAGTATTTTTAAGAACACGAGCTAACTCTGAGGGATAAGAAGGGGAAGATAAGAAGAACTTTTCATTTTTTCTATATGAGAAGTGTTTAAAAAAAAAAATCCATGAAACAAAATGCCAATTTAATGGACAGTGTTGAAGTGAACGCCCTACTTGTTTTGCTAACTGTGACATAAAGATGGTTGCAAATACAGTTCCTCTCTGGGAATTGAAGAGGAAAATCTGTTTCTAGATGAGTGGCAGAGTCAGATTTCCTAAACTAATTTTGCTGAAGGGGAACTAGTAAATGAAAGTTGCTGTTATGTTAAATGAAGTGAATGTGGATGAAGGCTGTCAAGTCATAAACATTCTGCTTATACCCTGAAGTAATACTGAGCTCATAAATGCCCTTTCAGAGGATGCCATAATTTTCAGAAAAGGTTAATACAGCATGTACTGCAGTGTGATTTCCTGAACTGTATCAATGACTATGGAGCTGCCAGCCCTGTTATTGCACAGTACCATGTATATTGCGTTCTCTATGTGTATGTGGTGACACATGGCAATAAACAAACAAATGACTCCTTGAGTCTTAAAACTAATAAAGCTGGGTGGGTGGTGGGGATTAACAAATCTTGTGCCTTGTATATCCCCCACTGCAATAACCCTGTTTCTTTCTGTAACCTCTCTAATCTATCACCGCTGTAACAACTGCAGTTTTTCCCTGCAAGTTCTTAACCTCTTTCTCTTCCCTGCTGTTTTGATGCATAAAGCCTTCTGTGCCTTTCCCTGGGTACCAGTTAGGCAGAGGCAGCGTACTGCTGTAACTGATGGAAAACTGTTTGCTGACTGCCCAGCTCTTCTGTTCTGAGCAGCCAGTTTGCCTGGGAGAACAAACAATAGTTACACTCATGCTGCAGCTTCCTCTCTGGTATGGATGGTAATTTAATGCTTTTATATTTTTTTAAATTTTTTTTTTAAGTGAAAACCTTCAGCTAGGTTGACAGCTTGGAAGATCTTTAAGAACCGCAGCCTTCTGCCCAACCTGCTGGGGACTGGTGATCAGGATCAAGTTATTGAGGGCTCTTGAGGGACTTTTTGTTTCCTTCAAAAGAGCATATGAAAATTTTAGGGTACTTACTCTCAAATTTATTCTCGTATTATTAGCCTTGTAATTTTCACAAAGTATGTCCAACAGGTGTTATCTTAAGCTCCTTATGGTAGTTTTACAAGACTATACTTGTTGCAGGAGTCTTAAAATGTAGCTGTGCGCATAAGTTGATAGGTGTTGGAGAACCGTTCTAATTTCTTTACTAGAGGATAGATTTAAGATGATACCCGTTTAACTTTCTTTTTCCCTTGAATTTGTACGTGCCTGAGACATACTAGTTCTTCTGCTAGCTTCTTTATAGTCCAAGTTTCTGAAGTTAGGGTTGTCTTCTCAGCAGAACCTAGAGGGGAGTTATCTATCTAGGTGGTCTGAAATCTCATCACTGTTGGAAATATTTTTTATTAATGTTTTCAGCTGTTCTCTGGACCAAGTGTAGGCAGGAAGAGAAAAGCAAAGGATTAAAATTATTTCCCATTTGAAAAGAAAAGCATGAATAGCTCAAAAGTTGGCCCTGCCTAATAGAGTTGATGCTTAGGCTGAATAAGTATTGATAGTGTCATTTGGGTATATTATACTTATGTCTGTGGGAAATCTTATCAAGAAATGGTACAGTGCGGACAATGGGAAAGTCCTAGAGCTTTTCTCTTTTTCCTTGTTTTTATTCTGGAAAGCTAATAGAGATCTCTGGTAGTACCATTTGTGGTGAAGACTTCCTGAAATGAGAGGGTAAAGGAACATTACAGGCTATTTAGAAGATGCTTCTTTAGGTGTTAAAGGTGGATTTCTAACTGCATCAGTAAATTCTTGCTCTGTGTATTCCTAAAACTTTGTTTTTCCTATTGAGAACCACCAACATCTGAGATGTTTGCAGTAAATTCTTATAAACTAAAGAGGAAAGAAAAACCCCATGAACAACAGGTTGTTCCTTGAGTTTCTGCTAATGCTCAGCTGTGTTGCATTGTAGTGTAAACTCACATGTCCACTCTCATGCTTGTGTAACAAAGGAAAGCAACAGTAAAATTTTAAATTCCCACATCCATACCACCGCAGCAGCGGTCATTTGTGATCCAGTAGTCCTGCCTGGGAACTGCTGAGGCAGCTTTAATGCCAAAAAGGAAATAAATGGAGCCAGGTTCTCTTCCATGGCTGATCTTGGCACACAACTCGGGCCAGTAGAGCCAACAAGCCATCTTTTGGTTTGTGAGGACTTCAGCAGGTCAGGCTTCTCTGTCTGTTAGACTGGGTGGATGATGTTACCAGTTGGTTTTCTTTTTTCCTAACCACCCTGGAGAAAGGAGCTCAGGGTGGCAGCTCGTGCAGTTTGACCATTGAGCAGGAAAAACTGATAGGAGCTGACACAAATGCTGGTATTGTAGCCATGACATGTGCTTGTCTACTGAGATCCTAGTGGAACTTAGTTGTCAAAGGAAGCTTCTTAATGATTAGAAAACAACAATGGGACTGAAAATGTGTGATCCTTTAATAAAGGATTGAAAATAAATATGGAGATTGCCAAGCATAGCAGCGGGTGTAGATTGGAACAGATGTTGAAATCATCTCTGAATAAGAGTTAGCAGAATAAAACAATACATAGAAATGTTATATCAGTAAACATTTCCTGGTCACGTACTCTTGGAAGAGGCCCACATTGTGATAATAGGTCAGTTTGTAAAGTATGCCACTTTGGGGAAGAAGTGTTTGTAGAAGTATGCAAGAAATGGTGGCTAATGCAGTTGGTTTCATGCTTGGTATTTGTGATGCAGGCCGGAGAATCATTACTTGATGATACCCGATTTTGAGGATTGTGTGTGTACAGATTTGTACAAAATCTGCTTTCCCCTTTATTTAAAAAAAAGAAACAAGTGTATCTTACTGTTGTCTGTGTAATTTTTATGCTTTCCTGCATATATTCCATCCTATAGAAGCAAGGAGTGTCAAAGTGCAACTTTAACTTGTGAAGTATCTTAATTTGAGAAGGTGGAGATAGGCACCTATTCATATTCTGGAGTAATCATTAGAAAACATTTGGAGAAGTCTCCCTATATCACATATGCATGCTTTTGTTTCCTTTCACACTTTCTGAAGTACCAGATTCTGGTTTTACACTTACAATTATTTGTACAATTTTAATTACTTCTTTGTAACACTTTTGTACCCTATGTTAAGCTAGATAAAATTTAATGGAGATTAGAAATATAAAAGGGAAATAGACTGCTTCTCATGGTCTTAATGTGTTTCCTCTCTGAGGTAAGTAATTAAGAAAAGAGAGGGAACATAAGCAAAAGGAGGAATTGTCTCAGTATCCAAAAGCATTGGGCTAGGATTGAGAGCTTCCGGGCTCAGTTCCTGGCTCTACCACAGACATCCTTTATAACCTTGCACAGAGTCATTCAGAGCTCTTTGTGCCTCCGTTTCCCATCTGCAGATATGACTGATAGTGCTGCCTTTGTCTGACTCCCTATTTAAACTGTATACTCTTCAGGGCAGAGATTGACTTTTTTATTTTGGATGTATCTATAGGGTGTTTTACAATGGGTCCACAGTCTCGGCTGAGGTCAGTAGATACTGCTGTTCACTCTTTAAGTCACTGAGCTGTTCATAATCCATTTCCTGTACCAAAGATGGTCCAGTGCCTAGTGTTACATTGTTAAAAGGATTTCATTCTGTATTTGGATGTTTAGTAGGGAATCACATAAATACCTCAGTTATGAAAAGCCAGATACTTAAAAAAAAAAAAAAATCCGTGGAAGCTGATGTTCTGTTCTTCAGCTAGAGAAATCTGCATCTGACTGGTGCACTGGTGTGTGTTTTGAAAAGAATAAAAAGAGAATATCTAATGTGAATAGTGTTGGTAGTACAGAAATATTTAATTCCATACTTTGAATGTTGATAGTAATCTTTAGCCTGCCAACTAACATTAATCTGCTTGATAAAACAGCTGTGAAACTAGTGTAATCCCTTTATTTTGCAAATAATTATGTTTTGAAGTAAGTTGATTTATAAACAAAAAACAAATCCACAATATTTAAGTGTGGTACTTAAATATATTTTTCTTTTGTTTGTGATAGCCTTTGTGTGTGTGTGTGTGTCTTTTAGTGGGAGATACTGTTGTATGATTGCTTTGTTTTCAGGTGGAAGAGGGGGCTCTCTTTTCCCTTCGTTTTCCAATTTAATGTTCCTCCATTTCTGTAGCTTCGTCTAAAGCAGCCTACCTAAAATAAAATGGTGTCTTTTTTTCTGCACTGTAATTTGGCCGGTGAGTTACAGGTTATTGCTCTACTCAAAAAGCTTTGATCATTCAGAAAATTTAAACCTCTCACAAAAGGGAAGTCTAAAGCCCTTACTTTTAATGGGCTCATGAAGGGGAGCAGGGTTTTTTTTTAAAGAGAATAAAAATCTTTTCATTTTTCCTCTTATTACCACAGAAATCAAATACCAATAAAATTGCTTTACATAGGTGGTCCAGGGTCTGCTTAGAAAAGTCAGTCAGTAGTGCTATTGCTGTGTTTCTGTATGCATAGCATCTGGCTTTCTGTAATGGGTACCTCTTGTTTGGTGGCTTAATAGACATGTAAGACAGGGAGAGCTCAAGGGGCTGATTGGGATGGAGTCAGCTAGAAATCCTTCTCCTCCCCTCTTTTTTACCTGAGTGAAATGAGTTTAACATGGTACATGCCTGTGTTTAGTGTATGGATAGGAACTGCCTGAAACTATACTGATAAAACTGGAAACTTGTTATGTTCAGTTGTTTGTCTCTCTTTTGGTGGACTGACCCTTGCAGTGCATTTGGGCTTCTCCTTATGGTGTGCTTAACACCTTCCTTGGTCTTTTCTTTGGCTCTCTTGTTGTCCTTTATTCAAATATTTTCTTGCCTCTGATCTTCGTGTACTACTTCCAAGAAAAAGAAAACTTATATATTTCTTTCCTCTTTTGTCCAATTTGTCCTTAACTCTGTCAAACACAACAAAAATAAAATAAGCAATAAGAAAGAAAATGTTCTGTTGAAGTATCTAGACTACAGACACTCTTGCGGTATTTATGATTAAATCTGCTAAATGAATGAAGAACATAAAGTGTAGGTTAATATTAGTGTATTGCTTAACCTCCTTTGGTTTAAAAGTTTCTTTTTTTTCTTCTCCTTTAAATCATTGCATATATACACATCCCGGTGTGGGTAAGAATGTGTCTCAGTAATAAAGGCAGAAATATCATCTGGTCAGCCTGGTTCTTACATATACCTCGTTACTGGATGCGTGGAGGAAAAGCGTGCATCTGTTACATCTTGGTTCCTGGCAGATGCCTTCTTATCAGTAGACAGAAAAGCATCATCTCAGAAAATCAATGGTGAATTCTTGGGTCAGTTGCATTAGATCAGTTTCTTTGCTTTTCTTTTTGTATAACCAAATCAGAATCTTGTTGGAGAGTGGGGTTTTTTTGGACTGAGGATGGCTGCTTTGAGGTGAGCTGGATTAATTTTAGGAATCAAGTGGCCCTGAGGTGGAAGAGTGGCACATCTTAGGGAAGTACTCTTTTCTGCACTTCTTGTTTTCCTTCACCTTCCACACTCATTAAGATTGCTTCAGCCTTTCTGATCTGTCTTGACAAGCGAATGGGTACCTTGACTCTGGTGTTCAGAATACTGAAAAATTATGATGTTGTGTGTGTTACTTGCATATTTCCACCATCCTACAGATCTAAGAGGGAGAGGGGAAAAAAAGATACTTCAAAGGCAGCTTCTAGGAGATGATACATGCCTCTTAACAAGTGCTGTGTTGCAGTTTTGTGTAACTGGTGGATTTTAGTTTTACGTCCAAGCCTGAAGTGTTAGGACAAGGAAGCATTAGCTCCACTACTTCAGAAGTCCTTTGTTCTCCTTTGGTTTTCAGCTGTATCAAATTCTGTCCCACCAGTTCTGACAGTTAAAGTTATCATCTTGGCAGATGTCTCCTAGATGTAGCACTGTCTGTGCAACCACAGTCCTGGGTATGGAAGGGGAGATGGCAGCACTGTCCTCTGTTTGATCATCGGACAGAACAGTGGGGCTCATCCTAGTTGAGCCTTGCTGCACTGAGAGTGCCTGAATAACTGCTTTCACTTATTCTCGTCCCGTAGATATTGCTGGGGCTGCCATGCAGTTTGGGCATGAAGCCCCTGGGGTCTTGGTCAGCACAGAGGAGAACAGTTGAGTCTGTTTTCTCTTCTATGTGCTCTTAAATGTCAGGAAATCGTCAGGACTCAGGAAGATGCTCTGGAGATAAGTACAATCACTCCAAAGAGAGAAACTGAGTCTAGTATTTGGAATTCTTTGACATGTGATGCTTATATGCTTATTATCTTTAAAATGTCATTCAGTGTTTCCTGGAAACATACAGGTTTGGATTCTCCAGTTGAGGAGAAAATGAAACACAGAAGTCAATTTCAACTCTTCGTGTTTCATTTACAGACACTGCTGCTGAAGTGTCTCAGAAGCGGAGCCTGCTAGGTACAGGCAAATCGACTGTGGCCAGTATGAGCAATCCACCACAGAAATCATTTATCCCTGTACCCTCAGAAGCTTAGGACTGTGACACTCATTTGATGCTTGTGACACTCAAGCATGTGATTTGTTATCCAAACTTAGTTGTTTGTAGTGTAAGAGCATGAACACTTGAGAATTTTAAGTAATTTAATTTCTTGTTTAGGTCTTTGTTCCTGTCTTATTTTACTTTTGATTAATTTCCGACCACCTATAGTATAAGCACTTAAACTCTCAAGTATAAAAAAAACAAAACCTGCAAGAATGTGCCTGGTGGCCTAAAACTGAGAACAAGATTCTCTTGTGTGCATGTGTGTGCACTCTCTTGCACAGTAATTTTGTTAGAAACGGGCCTGATATGCTCCACATAAAAATTTTTAAAATATGGTGTAAATTTGTGTTTGGTTTGATTGTGGTTTTTATGTGGGTTGTTTTTTCATGTGTGAGGTTTTTTGATTTGTTTTTTAATTTAACTAAAAGCTCTGGTCTGGTGCTTAACTGTTCTTTATCTTCCAAGTTGGCATGATTCTTCAGGGTCAAATACAGATTGTCCATTTTCATTTTCTGTAAATGTGCAAAGTATAATTTTACAGTTTCTAGCTGGGAAGTATACTATTAATCATAAATGCATTTTGATCAAAGGTAAACATTTAAATGTTGCTTAAAAATTAATACAGATAGTATTTTCCTCCTCTCTGAAGTGAAGGAGCGCTGCCAGTGTTGCACAGAAGAAAAGCCAGGCATCAGAGTGTGTCCTGCTGGTCTTCACAGCACCTGAAGCACTCCACAGCCTTTAGCGTTCCTTTGTTAGTGGAACTGATTTTGTTTCATGGCAATAGTGTTGCAGTAAGGTGAGGTAGCTCTGCTCTCCTTTTTAGGAAGGAAAGCTGTGCTTATTACCTCTTTTGACTTCTCAGCTTATTGTGCTTATTCTCTTTACCTGAACTTTCAAAATATACATGTGCATTAAAAGTTTTTTTTAAAGACCTCAAGCACTGTTTTATCTTGAGTGAACCACAATTTTACAAGACAAGCTTTTGACAAGCTCTGATTAAAGACAAAAATACTCACTCCTACCAGACTTTCAAGCTGCTGAACTCCAGAAAAGGAATGTGGTCTTACTTGTGCAGAGGAGTAAGAGGATCAATACTGAATAATTTGAAACAAGTCTCTTCAATTATTCTTTATTAGCATGCTATCTTAATTCTCTAGCTTATAGTCTGCATTTTATTTATATAGAAAATGGGGAAGAATGAGACACTTCTGGCTGGTTAAAAAGTGTTAAGATTAAGAGTATTCAGAGATAATCAGAGAACCATCTGAGTTGGCATATATAGGGCATAGCTGTTCTAGAAGCTTATTTTAAACAAATTCAGTAAAGATGAATTCAGTGTGCTGTGGTAATGTGCCTTTGAGTAAAGGTGAAGGTTTTATTCTTCTTGCTTGAGCTTGCTATAAGAAAACCAACGCCTCATGGACCTTTACTTGTTTGTGTATGCCTGTGCTCTACTGTCTCACATGGTCTTCTTTCTCATGAGTGAGATAAAGATCTGAGAGGAGACTCTTAAATCTTATCCACACTAGCAGAGTTAAGCCATTTTCAAAACCCGTTTAATTTAACACAGTTTTAAATCCACAGCCTTATTAAGTTAACCAGCCTTCAGCCTTGCCACCAGGTTCTATAATCTTCTTAGATCTTTGGTCTGAGCAGGGCAGGGATAGTCAATAAGAAGATGAATAGATAATCTTTCTGAAGACATACAGGTCTTCACAAAATACATATTGATATCTACACTGAATTTTGAAAGGTTGAGAAATGCTGATCTGAACTTTCATCGAGTATAAGACTCACTATCACTTTGTTTTGGTGAGGGGAGGGTGAATAAAGGATTTTTTTTTTTTTTTTTAATGCATTAATTCCTGGTTTAGAGCGCAATAAAATTAGGTTAAATTTTAAATACGGAGTACGATAAATAACAGTTTGCTTTCTTGCCATTATGCATATGCAGATCAAAAGCTTATTTGTGGTTGTTTCACAAGCTGTCTGTGACAATCTTTCAGGCAATCAGTAGTCTGGGGACTAGGATTTAAAAAAGGTAGATGCAGATAATGTGGCATTGGCCACCTCTGTAGGCTACATTTTACTTCTGTTAAAATTTTGGCTCTTCTAGCCCTCCTGAGCGGAGCTGCTGAGGTAGTGGAGCCAAAGGAAGGAAAAAACAGTTTATAGCAGAAGAAGACTAACTGCAGGATCCCTGCCAGTCATGTTCAGCATAGCACGGGAGCAGACGAGGTGGATGTGGGGTGCAAGCCAGGTCAGGGAGGTGCCAAGTGTGGCCTTGTGTTTGGAGAGGGAGGCAGAAGAGCTGAGCACAGAGCAACTGTGAGGCATGAAAGCAGTTGCTTATCTTGTTGAAAGAATGGGAGAATGCCTCTGGGAGGATAGATAACTGAACAGCAGAGAAACTTCAGTGCTGATGGGTGATAAAGACTTAAAATGTCAACTAATAAGGGAACAGAGGATAGTGAATTAAGTTTAAAGAAAACAAACTGTAGTAATAGATTTGGAACGTAGCAATAGACAGGTTGGATAAAAAATGATGGAGAAGGAAATCCAGTTGAGCAAGTAAGTCTCTGCTCACTGGAGTTGAACTAGAGACCTGGTAAGGAGGAGATGCTGAAGGAACAAGTTGAAGAGGTAGCTCGATGTTTGAGGAAGGTTTTGGAGAGCATGAAAATAGAAAAGTTGATATGGAGGAGTTGGCTAGACAAGAGGCAAGAACAACAGGAATGAACTGTGTAGACTCACGTCTCATCTGTATTCCTCCAGTATGTGTGTATTTTAATTTCAGAATACTGTGTATTTTATTTTTCATTGTTTATTCTGAAATAGTGTGTCATGTACTATGTGACGTGTGGAATATTTCAGTTCCAAAATGGTTGAGGAGCTTCCTGTTCAGGACTGTGAAGATTATTTCTGGCGTATCTCTCATGCACTTTGAGATTCTTCACAGGATTCTAGAAATGTCAATTTTATTAGCAATAAACTATTCTTAACGGTTCTTAGAGAAGGCTACAAATAAGGCTACAAATTTAAATCTTCCATTCAGTGAACTCAAAAAGATTTTTTTCAAAAGGTGGGCTAATGTCCTAGGAATTACTTGGAAATCAGAAAAGATTCTCAAAGAAGGAAGGAGAAAAAAAAAAAGAGCATTTGTAACTATTCTGATTTAATAGCATTTTATTTCACCTTGCTTCCATAACTTCTGTGTAGCTCTGCAGTTAGTAATAGCTGTAAATAAGAATGTAAACATCCTACTGGCATGACAGAGCATGAGTACAGTCTTACATACTATTCTTTTGAATTTAGGCATGACAGATAAGAATAATGAATTTTGTGGGGCAGGTTGTCCAAGCAAAATAAGAGAATATTTTCAGTGTGTTTTCAGTCTCTTGGAGCAGCTCACCTTTCTGTAATTTGCTTAATAGGAGAACTATCCTTCTAGAATTACATTTTTAAAATACATTGGTTTTGTTCAGTAAGGGAGATTTTTGTTTATCTTTACTTTCACTAATAAGTGGAACTGTTTTTTCAGTGGAGAAATAAAATAGCTAGTGGGTTGTTTCTGGAAACGGATTCCCAAAGCAGTTGGGAAAGAAATGTTTATCTGCTCATACTGAAACCTCTGAACCCAGGAAGAATCATAAAGGTCAATGAAAGCTTATTTCTAACTTCAGCTCCTCTTGTGAGTGTGTGCTCTTTACTCAGGAAATCGTACCTTTTCATATATTCAAGTCAGAATTCCGTTGCTTGCAACAGGGAGCTGATGTCCTTTATGCTTCCCTGTTTGTTATTTTAACAGCTCCCTACCTTTAAAAGGAACAGCATAAAAGAGGTCAAAATTGATTTTAAACAGATAGAAGAAGAACTGGTTATTCTACAAGAGTATTACACTAAAAAATAAAAAAGTCTCCCTGTCAATACTCTTGTTTCAAATTTTCTGAGTTTGCACCAAAGGAATCCAAGAAAAAAGGAGATATGAGTTAAAACAGCAAAACTTTCAGGAAGTGTTTTTGCTCTTTTATTCCTGCATGCAAACTCAGATACCATTTTAAAGATATTCTCTGAGTAAAATTTTATGTAATGTGGCGTCCTTAATCCTTTTAGAGCTTCTGATATGTCTGCAATGCATATGCAGTTAGGCTATGCCACACAATTCCTTATTTTTTAAATGTTGATGGGAGTTATGACACAATGAGATAAATTGGTTGATGGAGTTTATGCCCTTGTTGTTTTTTGTAGGCTGTGGTAGTCCAAGTAGATGTATATTTTTGTCTGGGGCGTACTGCTTAGTTCACTGATAAAGAGATTAGATTAGAAATGTTTAAAAAAAAAAAAAGAAATAAAATTATTTTGTACTTGCAGTGATGGAAGGATACGGATTTGTAATATTCAGAGGCACAGTCCTCAAAATCTGTGTGCGTGAAATTTTTCATCTGCTTACAAGATTTCAGTGCAGCTGTACTTAGATATGGTCAGATTGAAGTTCAAGGTAGTTTATCGGAATCAGACAGAAGCACTGACTTGTTTGTTGTTGGTCAGTCTTGCCTATAGTAAATGGAAAGCAGAGTATTATAAATCATGTGTTTTAAGCCCGTGTTAAATGGTTTCCTCCAAGAATTCGTAAGTTTTATTTGCATAAGATACCTTGTGATGTTGGAGAAACAGGTAACCTCAACCTGATGTCTGCAGTCTTGTTTAGGAAATCATTATGTTGTCTCTTCTAACTGCTATTTACAGTGTTCCTAGAAACAGTATTTAATTCTTGGAAGGTCAAGTATCTGTGATTCTCAAGCCTGGAACGTTAGTAAGAATTTGTAAGATTTCAGATAAGCTGAAATCAAGTTATTCACTAATTTTCCAGGTTTGAGTGCATGAATGTGTTTAAAAAGTCACACATTCTTTCCCCGTGTTTTGTTTTGGGGAAGGAGGAAGTGTCAGTGAAACTTTTGGTAGAGTGTGGCTTTCTGACTTGGAGAAAACCTTTGCTTTGTACAAAGGCAGACCAAACTTGGATAAGAATTCAAATGGCAGGGCTTTGTCAGAGCCGCAGAGCTCTAGTTTTGGGTGCAGACTCCAGTTACTGAAGTCTACACTGAATATACTGTTAGATGCAAAACAGTGCTTTGTTTTCAGAGAATATTGTTGATTTTTATTAGGATAAATGAATCTGAATCTCTTAGTAGTGGAGTAGTGGTACTCAGTGGATGAAATACCATTTGATTTGTGCTGTGTTTTGAAAAAAGAATACTTTTTACAGATTTTTTTCTTCTGCCCAGCATATTAAGTTTAACAGAAGAAATCTGTCCAAAGTGGTTTTATGTAAACACTCACTGTGTTTATATTTTTCAAGGTCTTCTAGCTATAGAAATAAAATTGCAGTTTTGAACTTTGCTATTAAAATATACATTGGCAACTACTCTGTTGGAATATAGAAGAGTGTTAATGGCTTCCATGAAAACGGATCTGGTAAAAATCCACAAGTGCAGTTCAATATCCTTCATGAGAAGGACACTGGTCTTAGTGTTCCTGCAGCAGCTGAAGCAATAGGAGCTGCTGCTAAAGGGGCTGATCAGCATAATAAATCTGGAACAGGAGAGACTGCCCTGTAAGGACTGATAAAACTGACCGTAAATAGCAGAGCTGGGTCATTGGTTAGTGCCTGAAGAAAAATGGATTTTCTGAGAGAAGGTTAAAAAGAAGGAAAAAAAGAAGCAGAGGTGTGCATGAACCAGCAAGGCAACAGACAGCACAACAGAGAGCACGGGACTTGCTGGTAGCACTAACAATTGCAGTGTATGTGAATGCTGTTTCTTGGTCATGTTATTTTCAGAGATTCATTATTTTATGAATGTTCTTGGTAAATACTATTTTGAATTCTCATTTTATCTTTCTAATGGTGGTAAGCCAGCAAGGACCGATGAATATTGGCTAGTTGTTAAGATCAAGGGCTAACAAATACTTTGTATTTTATCTTTACGCTTTTTGTTTGTATTTGCACACAAAATTTTCAAAAGACATTGGAAAAAATAGTGTTTTTTCTGTTTTGCCATTTTGTCAGTATGCATTAAATCTGCCATAAGTGAATTACCCCAATTAAGGCAACTCAGCCTTTGGTTCAGTATTTAATGTACTGTGAAGATTGGTACTTGTGATCGCAGCGGCTTAATCCTGTAGACTTTTGCCCCCCCCTTTCTAAAACCAGAGCTGTTCCACTCTGTGAAAATAAAATATCCACTGGAAAAAGGATTAAAACCCAACTGGACACATCCCAAGTGAGTGCTTGGGTCACTGGGACAAAGAATTGTTTTGCAGTCCCTTTCAGTGCTGTAATAGAGGCTGAGGAAAATCCATGCCGAGACATCTGTGGTTTGGTTTGCCAGTTACTAATGGCACTTTTTTATGGAAATAGCACCTTTTTCTTATTTTTTTTTTCCTTAATCTCTTTGTTTGTGTCCCCAATCAATTACTTTGTGAGATAAAATAATTTTTATTGTATATTTTGTCTAGAAAGCTCAAAATCAAGTATGGTTTGAACTGTGGTTTTCCTGCTTTTTAACTATCAAATAGGGAACATAACGCTGGTTATTTGTGTTGGCTTAGCTGTGATATTTCTCTTCTCATTTCCCTCTGTAATGTAAAGATGAGATTAATTTAGGAGAAAATAGTTCATTTCTGACTTCTGTTTTTAATGAGAAAATAGTGTCTCTTGGGATAAACTTCCAGATGTTGGAGCATTATTGGTTTGAAAGAAATTAATATTTGTCAAAGCATAAATTAAGCTTTTCCCAGAAGTTAAATAGCTTTTAAAAAGACAGCTTTAACTATATATATAACTTCGAATGTTACATTTCAGGTTAGCTGTATCTCTATGATCTTGTAGGGATTATATGTCTGCTGTTGCATTTGAAAGAAAAATAACAAAAATAGTTATTTCAGTGTAGTATTATTCCCTTAAAAATAATAATAACCAGCAAAATTATTTGAGATATATGCGGACTTCGGTTTTTCATATGACCTTGCGTGCTGTACCTAACTTTTCACTTTTTCCAATTCAATGTTCTTCTCTTAATAAGAAATGAGTGTCAGGTGTGCTCTTCCTAGGTGGTAGGAAAAAGGATTACATTTTATATTCTCTGTGTTGTAGCACAAAGTGTTTGAAACCCTCAGTAGTGAATCTGTATTTAAAAAGAATCACTGAGCAATGTAAGATTCCTTTGCTTCCTTTTTAAAAAAGAGCAAAATAGAACCACTGTCTTCTGCCTCCAAGGAGGGAGAACAACTGAGGCTGTACAAAGGTAGTATTGAGATGTACAAGTATGTACTCCTATTATGACTCCAGAGGAAGGGTAACTGTTCTACCTGACACATGCAGATGAGGGCATAAAAGCGGCTGTAACATGCTCTATAAAATACTGGTGCCAGAAAGCCAAATTGCTGGTGTGTAGAAATCATCCCTTTGTTCTCTTTCCATGTTCTTCATTTACTCTGCAATATTTCAAATAAAAAGCAAAACTGAGATTTTTATGCGTGTATTTTACTGTTCGCCTTTTAAAAATAAAACTACTTTTTTATGCATTGCTTGATTTTTTGTTTATGTAAATTACTTTTATCTATTGCTTGAGTTTATTTTTTTAATCTGTTTTGTATTCAAGGTGCTTCAGTGATGATTGTCTTACCACAGGTATAACGATTCTTAAAATCATAGCTTTGTTGCGATTTGTTTTGCTGTCAAGCATTTAATATAATTTTGAATTTAGAAACGTGGTCACCCAGCAGACCATGCATAGAAAGAGCTGATGGGCTGGCTTGGCACTCTCTGGTCAAATCTACTCAGGAATAACAAGTACAAGCATTACAGATAGTTCCAGGCGGGCAGCATTAACACCAAGTGTCTAAGAAACCTTTTGCTCCTAGTTTTGTTTCATTAGTATTGGCAGTGAGAGAAGCAGAGGAGTGTGCTGCCAAGGTTGTTACCAGTGTGTGACCCAGGCTGTTCTTGGCTGGGGGAGGAACCCAAAACACTGGGGTCTAGCTTACATTCGTACTCTGCTTCAGATGTTGCTTAGACCAAGGATGGTAAAATAGGAGAAATTCTTACTGTAAGTGAAGTTGTACTGGAAGCCTCTCTGAAGTGAATCACCCTCAGATGGACAAGACCATGAAATGTGAAGCCTAGCCACCAGCATTTTCCTGTGTGTGCTCTTAGTATTTGGCTTTTTCAGTTTGTGATGATAACACTGCAATGAAATTTGCTACTAAGGCATATCAAAACTCCTGTGACTGTCAGAACCTAAATGTAGCCTTTAAAACCTAAATGTAGCCTTTAGCACTTGAACAGTTAAAGTAAGCTCTTCATCTGTCTCTTCATCTATTATGTTGCTGAGATGAGGAAGAATTGTTAATAAGCAGTAGTCTTTGTGAGTATAGACTTAATAGTAGTAGATTTAATGATAAAGTTTATTAATGGAAGCCTGGCCCCACATTTGCTCTTGTTAAAATTCAGTGTGCTTTCCATGACAATTATGGGTGAGAGATCTTAATTTAAATGCTATTTTCTGAAAGTAATTTAAGGCATGTTTTTCTGCAGCAGAGAGATGTTTATCCTACCTGCTGTTCTGCAGAAATCTGTTGTTGCAGCCAGATGGGCAACAACAGATTTGGCTCTCTGACCCAATTGTGTTTATATTCTTACATTCTTTTGCTAGACTGGCAAAAACTTGGCTGTTAAGATGCTAGATACTGCAGCTTTGATCACGTAACTGAGCTTTGATTTAGGTTTCCTAATATATTCCAAAAAGGACCCACTACAGGTAGCCCATAGTTAGCACTGAAGCAGCACATGTCTGAAATCCTGCCTCTCCTAAGCTGAGTGAGCTAATTCTGAATTGTAGAGGACTGCTTCACTAGTGTTCACAGTTTGAAATCCTCTTCTAGAGTTAAATGGTTATCTTGATTACTTCAGAAGTTATTTTTTCTTTAAAAATAAAAAAAAAACAAACCAAAAAACAGGGCAGTTGCTTAAAACAACAGCGTTGATTACTTCAGAAGTTTTTTTCTTTAAAAATAAAAAAAACCCAACAAAAAACAGGGCAGTTGCTTAAAACAACAGCAGTGAAAAAAAAAACCAAACAAAAACCAAACCCACCCAGTATTTCAGTGACTTGAGTACTTCCCAGAATACCATGATCTTTTATTCTCTAGGTGCCCACCAAAGCTGCTCTATCACTCACCTCCTCGACTGGACAGGGGAGAGAAAATATAACAAAAGGCTTGTGGGTCGAGATAAGGAAGAGAGAGATCACTCACCAGTTACCATCACAGCCAAAACAGACTTGACGTGGGGAAATTAGTTTAATTTATTGCCAATCAAATCAGAGAAGGGGAATGAGAAATAAAACCAAATCTTAAAAAGCACCTTCCATTCACTCTTCTCTTCTTCCTGGGCTCAGCTTCACTCCTCATTTTCTCTACCTCCTCTCCCAGCAGCACAGGACAGGGAATGAGTGTTGGGGTCAGTTCATCACAAGCTGTTTCTGCAGCTCCTTGCTCTTCAGGGGGAGGACTCCTCACAGTCTTCCCCTGCTCCAGTGTGGGGTCCCTCTCACAGGAGACAGTCATCCATGAACTTCTCCAGCATGAGTCCTTCCCATGAATGACAGTTCTTCATGGTCCTTTCCATGGGGTGCAGTCCTTCAGGAACAGAGTGCTCCAGTATGGATCCGCCATGGGGTCACAAGTCCTGCCAGCAAACCTACTCCGGTGTGGGCTCCTCTCTCCACAGGGGCCACAGGTCTTGCCAGGAGCCTGCTCCAGCGTGGGCTTCCCACAGGGTCACAACCTCCTTTGGGCATCCACCTGCTCCGACGTGGGGTCCTCCACAGGCTACAGGTCCGCCATGGACCCCCATGGGCTGCAGGGGGACAGCCTGCCTCACCATGGTCTTCAGTATGGGCTGCAGGGGAATCTCTGCTCCGGCACCTGGCGCACCTCCTCCCCCTCCTTCTTCAGACCTTGGTGTCTGCAGAATTTTTCCTTTCACATATTCTCACTCCTCTCTTCAGCCGCAATTCCTGTTGCGCAGCAACTTTTCCCCCTTCTTAAATATCATATCACGTCATGTCATGCCCAGTATATCAGTGAGGGTCTCTTCCTCCTTTGTCTGTCTCTGGCTTTCGCTCGGGCTCTCGTTCTTCCAGGATTGCGGTTTCAGTTCGGGATTGTTGTTCCTCCGGGATCGTTATCTGGGAACAGGCTGGGCTTGGTTGGTGGGTGGTGAGCAGTTGCACTGGGTATCACTCCTTTGAATATTTTGTTACTGTTATCATTATCACTTCTATTTTAATATTAGTATTATTTTAAGTTTTCTCTCTATTTTTAAACTGTTCTTATCTCAACCTACGAGCCTCCTTATCCTTGCCCCCCAATCCTCTCCCGTGTCCCCTGGAGGTGGGGGGGAAGTGGGGGAACGGCTGTGTTGGCTGCTGGCCAAGGGCTAGCCCAGTGAAACTATCACACCTTGCCATGCAAACCCAATATATCAGTTTCTGGAGCTGTAGACTTTTCTGCTCCTGCTTCTGGAGGGTGGGCACTCTCCACCCACCCACAGGCAGAAGAGCTGTAAGGCATCTCCACCCTCTTTTTTAGATCATGCCAGGAAAAAAAATTGATTAATTCAATTCCAAAAAGTCAGTAGAAAATGAACAAGGAGTAAGGCAGCTGTCAGGGCTGATGGGTATCTCTGCTATAAGATCTGATACATTTCGTATTGCTTGATGTCTCCAGATCAACTTAGTAAGTGCTGCTGGTGGCAATATGCTAAAATTCTCATATAATATAAGGTAGTAAAAAGCAAAATTTTTAATTGGGCACAAAAGAGTGAAACAGCTGTAGCTAAAGATTGTCTGAAGACCCAAGTCCTGCATTGTGGGTTGAATGTTATCAAATCACTTACATGTTAAGAAGATCTTCACTCAACAGTGAGAAAAGTATTTTTGTTGAGTTTTTAAAGTTTTGGAGTTTTTATTTATATCTTTTTTGCCTCTTAAAAAACATCTCAGTGACTTTAGAGGACACAATTTTAAGAAAACAAATTTTAAGTCAATGCATGATGGTACTGAGATTAATCTGGATATCCCAAATGAAAATTAGTCTATTTGATTAACTCAAAAAGAAGGTGGAAGGGAAAAATGGGTGAACAAGAGTCACCTCTAGTCACCTTGCTATCTTAGTTATTTAAGAAAAGTTATATTTGCTTTCAGATACTGTGTTTGTATTCAACAGTAGTTTTTAGTTTCAATATTCAAAATTGACTTAAAGCCTGTATTACTATAAACCTTTTAAAAATCAATACTGGATAATAAAAAATAATGTGAAATTAAATATTCATTGGCAAAGAAGACATTCCATGCTACTATTCAGCTTCCTTACAAATTATGTGGGGGAGAAATCCCTTGTAAAAGAGAACTGGATGTGTCAGATGCTTAGAGAGCTTAGGATTCCAAGCTACTGTAGAAATTGCTTATTGTAGTAATATTTCTGACTTGGGAATTATTTGGGAAATTACTGGGACACAAGCTATGAGCCTATTCTGTAGTTCCTGCCCCTAAATTATTCTGGGGTGTGGCAGTGATTGACTATACATATTGCTGTCTTCATCTTGAATGGAATGGTCTCATTTATAAATTAATATGAAGATGAAGGATCCTGGAACAGGAGGTTAAATTGTAGTCTTAAGTGGTATAAATAAGGAAAGAGTTAACGAGATCCATCAAGATTTCAGGTCTATGTTACATCTTAATACATAACCTAAACATGGCTCTTAAAAATGTATTACTTGAGTAGTAATATGAAATTATTAAGTATTAATTTCTGCAATGGCAAAATAAATATTTGTGGGTTTTTATAAGTGTGTAATTGAAGTTACTAAAAATTATTTTCAGTGTGCATGTCTGTAGACAGCTGTTGAAAAGGCACAATGAGGTATTATCAAATAAGAATTTTTATTTTCTTATTAGCATTTCACTTGTTGGATAAACTCATGTCAAGTTGTTTTTCTTTATTAAAGAGATGATGTGAGTATTCCTAGGTTTTTGTAGGAAAGAGAAACAAGAAATAATCTTTTATTAGTTTCATCTAACACTTTATCTGTATTTTAACAATCATCATTTTTTCCTTGGGGTTTTTTTTCTTGCTGTTAGATTCTCCATTCTAGTCTGAGCCCTTCATCAAAAGATTATTTTATGATACCAAAATACTTTGTAAAATATGTTTAATTAATTGAATTGCCATTTAGATCCTGTTACCGGCAGATGGGGAGATGAAGCCCATGACTTTCAACAAGTATATTCAGACGGGACAGAGAGTTAAGTTGAATCTGATTCACAAGACAATGTCCCCCATAGTCGAGATGTGTTTTACATACCACTCCTTTGGTTTTTAACTTTCCTTCTCTGCTAAATGTTCTTACCAGAGTAGTTTATCTTACTGTCCATTGCAATAAGTATAGCAAGCTGTGAAAATAACATGTTTTCAGAGGTATGATTGAAGCCCATTATTTCCTTTCAAACAAATAACCGGTTGTAGTATAAAGTTGTTTTCACTTCACTGTGTGTGTGAAGGTGCAGGCACAGCAGCACTATCAATATACTCCTGTATTTAATAGTCAAGTGTATTCATACATTCATAAATATTGGTATATTTATATGTTCAGCCAATGTTACATATGCAACCTACCTCTTAATGCATTATCTGTCCTATACTCTCCTATTTCATGCCATATTGGCAGTTTTCTCCCATGTTTTGGTTTTACATGTGTGTATGGACCTTTCTAGTGCTACACATTGTGGTCAGGATCTTTATATGGTGCTTTTTTCTTGTATTATTTCGCTGTTCAAGAAACCAATATAGATTAATCACCATCTCCAGTAAACTTTTTTTACTGTGGTGAGTTCAAGTACACATATTAAATAAATGCAGTATATTTTTTGAGCAAATAATGAAATACTATGTAATTAAATTAGTTTGGTCTGTTTATTTAAAACAAATCATTTTTTATTTCATGGGCAGATGAAAAGAGAAATACTGAGCAGTTATCTTTGTCCCATGCTATATCGAACAAACAAGTTGTCTCACTTATTTCCCTTGATTCACAGCTAAAGTTATTGCTTCTTTTTTAGTTTCTATTTATCAGGGAATTTTTTCTTTGCTGATGGACTCGTACCTTTGAAAAGAAAGGCAAAATAAGCATACTACTTTGGAGAAAAAGGATCAACTCCAACTGGATTCACTGAATGAGATGACCTTGCATCACAGCTCTAGAATGGATCTAGCAGTATTCTTTCAGTTCAGGTTCATGTGGTCAAGGTGGTTCCAAGCTCAGCCATACGAAGATATGGCAGTGCCTGAATTGGGTAAAATGTGTATCTTGCAAAAGAGGTCAGCTGTGGAGGTTTTGTAGCTTTTTGTAGGCTTGAGTGGAGTTATGCATTATGGAAAAGAAAGAAATAATGGAAGCATTTACAAAAATCTGAAAATTACAGGATGAATTCAGAAACTTCATTTTTTACCCTCAATAAAATGCATTAATGAACGCTATCTTGTAGTTAAGACTCTGAGATACTGTTAAGTTCCAGCTCTTAAGCTGAATATATGACATCAGGCAAATCACTTAGTCTCTCTGTGAGCTGAATCATGATGCTTGACAGGTTTATCTGTGGCAATTTAAACTGTTATCACTCCTGCCTTCCGCTGAAGGTTACTGACAAAGTCAGTTTAGGCTAATCGGCAGGTTATGAACTGTGGCTGCTGATGAGTTGGCACATGCAGTTTTTTTCCTGTTGACCTTGCCAAATGGACGATAATCTTCAGGAGGAAAGTGGAGTAGAAAATAGAGGCAGTAACATTATAGATGCTGTAATAATGTCTTCCAGAGAGAATGAATTAGTCTTTAGTTCTTGGTCTGTTAAAGGAATATAATACCTTTTTTCTTTTTTTCCTTTTTTAAAAACTCTGCCCACTGCTTATTTACGTTGTACCTAAGATTGAGAGGGGTCAGAAATCATCTTGTGCTGCATTTAGATATTGGAAGGAGGGGACATCCAGATGCCCTAAAAGAGAAATACTGCATTTCTCTAGCTTATGCAATTAAATCTCTCGATTGTTGTAATTTATACAAAGCTTGCTGAAGTCAGTTGTCTTTCATTCATTAAATGCATGAAATGTGCTTTCTTTTATGCTAAATTTTTAACCAAAAAATTATTACACCCGAAACAAGTTTTAAAAGTAGAATAATTATACACAGGCAGATATTTGTTACATAAATTGTAAATTACTGATTGCAGTAGTGGACTTGCTTTGCTAAAGCAACGAATGAGATAACTAGTAGTATCAAACAGAAGTAGAGCTGTTTTTTTGACATGATTTTTCTAATTGTATTTTGAGGCCTAACTTAATTAAAAAAAAAAAAAAAATATATTTTCAAGTAGTAGGTGGAGAGATCTGTTTTCTATTGAATATTTGTAATTTAAAAAATCCGCATCTCTCTTTCTGTTTTTTAATTAAATGAGCACATATAATTTGTATACTTACCAAACATTTAGTTTCTAACACATTTGGATCTCCTTTGTGGATGTAGCAGATAAGAAATCTCAAACAGAAGTACTGCATATTGATTGTGTTTATGCTAGAATATTGTGCGGTATTTTTCAGATGATATATGTTGCTCTTGAACTCTGTAACACAAGAAATTAAGGTTGCTTACTCATAAATGAGTTTTTAAAGATTGTATCTACGCACTTGTTGAAATGGAAATAATTGTACTGATGAAACAGAATGAATAGAAATTTCCCAATGGCAAGCAGGGTATTAAAAGAACATAGGCAAGTCTTGGCAAAAGTGGTTACAAAACCCCTGTAGATTATAGCAATATAAATCAGAAATTTTTTTTAGCATAAATTAGATTAACTGTATAGGGTGCTGTGTTTGTGAATATTTTTTATTAATGTTTAAGTATTTCTGTTATATATTCAGTAAACAAAAATGATCTTATTCTAGCTGCATGTGTAAGCTATACTAATATGCAGTTGAGTATTCACCTCAGAAAGTTATAATTAAATCTTGTCTTTAGCCTTTTTCATGTGCAATCCTTAATTACTTGCATTATGTCATCTTGTAATACAGTTTTTAAAACCTTGAATACACGTGTGTCTTGATTTACTCTGCTTAGATCAATAAAACCTTAATCAGTCCCATGAGAAGTACATAGTAAATCACTGCAGAGCATGCTGTGGATTAAGTTTACTACCTTAAAATAGTAGTAAAAATTTGAAAACAAAGATTACCCAAGTGTCAACCTTAAGTTTTCTATATGTTACAATACATAATAGAAGAGAATCAAACTTCTCTGCCTAGTTAATATCTTAATCTTTTTGAGAATTTAACTGTACAAATTTAACTTTATAATGAGTGTTTACTGAGATATATGGTAGATATATGGCTTCCTTCTGACTGGTTTGCTACCATTTGTGCAAATAGGATTTTTTTTCCTTGGCACGGTTCTTTTTTGAGGGCCAGATATTCTTAAGTTAATCGGTAATAAGCATGATATACCCACAGGGCTCGATCCTTTATTTGAGGCTAGTTAATGCAGTCTGGAGGTTAAACACTGGAAGTTTTATCTGATGGAGCAGAAAGAGTTTAAATAACCAGTTGTGTACATTACCATGTTGTAAAAATCCTATAGTATAATCTTTCCTAAAAGTCAGTGCATATGTGTTGTTTCAGAGTATGGTGTTAAAGATGCCATCAAATTTTGCTCAAGCGATCAGAGAAAGCACGAGAAGCTTTATGCCCTGTCACTGCTCATAATCATGACTGATAAAATTCAGAGGTTTTGCTTTCCTTATTTGAAGTCTAGCTTTTCATGTTATTTTGAGTCACTACAAATATCTAACATAGGAATAGGAGCAAATGTTTTGGGTTGCTCTAGGCAAATTTTGATACAGAAAATGTAAACCATGTGCTATGGCATCCAATATTTTTGTTTAAACTGAAGGTGGTTTTTTTAAGCTCGTTTGCTACTTGAAGTAAAGCCCCTAAATCACCAAAATCAGAAACTTCTGTATTCTTTGAAAACATTTTCATGACTCTCATTTTTGAATACATATTTTTAGGTGAATTTCACTTTTGAATTAAGACATTTAAAAATTGAGGGGGTTTTTTTTCTTCAAATTTATTCTTCATTTGTCATTGAAACATGGGAGAAGTGTACAGTCTATCAGCTGTATGCCTCATACTGTCATCTTGTCCTTCAAAAACAGACTTGTTTCTTAGGTAGTGGGGACTTCCAGCAGGCAAGTAGGTTGACTTTTTTTGGTTCTTTTTTGAGGTTTTGATTTGCTGGTTATTGTAAAAGGTCCTGACACAATACACTTTATTTCTGCCCAGTGTTTTGCTTCAAAAAACTGCCTGTTTTAGTAAAGGAATAAAGCAAACTGAAGTGAGTTCAGTCCTTTTCCAGTTATTCTTAATTTGACATTCTTGTGGGTTTAGTTTACATTATTTGTCATTGGGTGGTAGCCAAAAGCCTTTCGTTACAGGTAGGTAGAATAGATGTGATACCTTAAGGAGAAAACTGTATTAATTATCTATAGTTCTTACAATCTGAAAATTGAATGCAGTTCAGGTCACACTAAATATGATTAGAATTACTGTTTGTCTGATGGATGGAGTGTATGTTACCTTATACATGGGGTTGTACAGAAAAGAATTTATAATTTGTTGTGTTTTTTTAAAAATAATTTTTAGTTGAAGGCAATCACAATGTGTAAGTCATATCAACTTGTAAAAGTCATATTGTTTAAAAGGAATTTAGTCCTCCCTCATCTCCATGCTGGAAAAAGGACTAAAACTTTAATTTTTACTAGGTAGGCACAGTTGTCTGTAGTTGCAGGAGTGTGTGTAATCACCCCCTGAGCCTTCCTCCTACACATCCTTTACGCTGTTTTGCAAGCAGTTAGGCCTGTGCATGTCTCATCCTAAATCTTCATGTACGAACATAAAATTTAAGACTGTAATTGTAAAATGTAATTTTTTCCTTGTTTCCTATTAATCTGAAATGAAACGATGCCCTCCAAGAGAGTGACTCATATTGTTGTGTTGCAGCATTAAAATGCTGGAAAGTTTTCCAGAAGGAAAACTGGTGGAAGAGCAGGTTTCTGTGCTACTGGCAGCTGGGCTGTAGAGCAGACGCACACTGTTAGGTGACTGCTTCTCCTCTGAAGTGGCTGGAGCTTTTCACCCGTGCACCTAAAAGATTAAAGCTACTCTTACGTCAAGTTTTGGTGAGCTTGTGGGAGGTTATTTGAATTTTTCCCCTCAAGACAATAGTTCAGATACTCCTGTTGGAATGGGAATTGGTCCCCTTTTAACTCGCGCTGTTATTTGCTGCCCTCTGATTGAGGAGTAAGATGGTAAATATTGCTCATCCCAGCAGGCAGCTGGAAGGCAGACAGGAGGAGCAGCTCCGCTAAACTGCCAAGGCTTTTAGTCTGAGGAGTGAGGAGCCAGTTGGCAAAGCTGTAAATGATTTGGGCTGATCTCTGCACCTATTTGTTTGCCAAAATTGAGATGCTTGGAATTGAGGGATGAATTGCAGGGCGCCTATTTCAAATCCCGATGTTGGCTTCAGTGACGGGAGCCAGCTAACCTGGTTGTGTGAAACCCTCTCACTGGTGACTCTGGTGTGGTGACTGGCAGCTGGGTCATTAAGAGGGATTGAAAAAAGCAGAAAAGAAAAAGGATAAAGAATGAAATACCATGTTCAACATATCCGATATCCTTTTATGAGAGAGGCCTCTGGTTTTCTACAGCAAGCAGTTTGAGGTGATATGGAAGTACCTCGTTCTGTGATTTGACATGATGTTATAATGTTTCCAGTTGCAGTTTTGATTGCATGAGACTGCAAGCTTTTGGAGCTGCAGACCTATAAATAAAAGGAAAAGGGGAAACAAAGACTTCGTTTTTCTTGCTAGCATGTAGCATAGGCACAGGAAGAAATATCTGGTGGACTAAAAGAAAAAAAAAGAAACATTTTTCCCTCCAGGGTTGCTGGTTCACAGTAAGTAGTTGTAATCTTGAATTTTTCAGTGTCTCCTCATCCACATCCTCTAGAAAAGTTTGGGGGGTTTTTTTGGCAGAGGTTTAAATCGTACTGTTTTCATTGAGTTGACTAAACTGTCGTTGTGAACAGTGTTGTTAATAACGTTTTGTATCATTTTTGTAACAGTAAGTTTTTTGTAACTGTTTGCATGTAATGTTTATTTTTAAAAAGGATTACTCAAAAAAATTATTTTAATCTTTATATCCCCACTCTATTTTTGAGAGTTAGGTTTGATTACCAAGGTATATTTTAACATGTAGGAGTTCTAGGGTAGTTTAAAATTTTGAGCTTTTACAGCTGCCATTCTCCTGTAATCTTTGGATGTTTTCATATTTTATTACTAATGTCTTTGCTACTCTTAGGCAAAGAACTGTGGTCAAGGAGAATTATATTTGTCTGTATTACTGGCTGTGAAAATGCCATTATTGTATAGTAGTTGAGGAAATTGAAGGTCATTTGTATTTTAGGCTCTTAAGTTAAAATTATGCTTTTCAGGTACTTTTTCAAAGAAACATATTGTACCTCTGTATACATGAGCATTGGTTTTTAAAAAAAAAAGTTAAATCTCAGGTAATACTGGCTCAGCTCCCCCAGTGTGTCAGGGAAACGGGAGGTCTGCCTTTGTTCTTCAGTGCCAGAGTATCAGAAGCAGCAATAGCAGAGGTGCAAATATGTTGTGAAAACTCTATTAGTGCAGATAAGGGCTACGTCTGTACTAAATAAATGCAGAGTTCCTAAAGAAAGGTGCGAGTATATGAAGATCACATATAGGTTGGTTTGAGCTGGGTGGGTGAGCAACTCCTTTACCCTTACGAATGTATGGTGAAATGTTGGTGAAGATATGGGACAAGGAAAAGTAAGAAAAAAATGAGAGAAAGTAAAAATATCCTTAAATTTTATATTTTAATGTGGTATTTCATTATGTCTACAGTTAGTTCACTAAGTCATTAACTACTTTTGGTAAATTTATGGGTAAAAACTCTTTCAGATTATGTTGGAGTACAGCATGAATATTTGTCTCTGAGCATTCTCCCAAGTCCTAATGATTTCCTTTTTATTTTTTTTTCTTAGACTGAAAGAATATATATTCTCTTCTAAAAAAGACCAGAACAAAAGCAGCAGGAAAAAATAAGGCAATAATGAGTTGCAATGTGTTACAAAAGGCTGAATGACATTCCTAAGGGAAACAAAGTAGGAGGGCAGGGCAAAGGTCATTTAAACGCTGGACAGTAGCAGCTATTGTCTACTGGGAAAAATGAGGGCCAACAAAAAAGCATATTTCTTCTATATTCACTGCAACAAATATTCAAAGAAAACAAAACAAACTCTAACCTTCAGCATTCTCCAGATACTTCTTTCTAAGATTCCAAGCCCTTAATGCATCCGCAGAATGGAAACCTGTTCCCAAGGAAGTTAGTTATGTTTTAACTTTGTAAATTTGTTTCACTAATGTATTCAACTGCATGTTTTGAGGGATCAGAATAAAAAACTGTGCATTTTCTAACTCGTGTTAAAATACTCCCTTTTTTTGCTGTGTCCAAAATATGCTTCATATTCAAATACCATAGTAGGTCTTTATTGCAGAAAGTCACTGTTCTGCCTTTACTATCAAGCTGCTAATGACCTAGCTTGTGCCAAAATACGAATGAGCACTAGCACCTGTTCACCTAGAAATTAATGTTCTCTCTGGCTTCTGGTAACACTGCTACCTCTAAACTGTAACCTCACGTTGCTTATTTGTTTTGAGAAGCAGAACAGTAAGAGATAGATTTGTTGTTGTTGTTTTTGTATAATAAAATGCACAAAATCTACTGTAGTAGGGGTGCTGACTACCCATGTAATAACAGGCAGTTTCTAAGATGAGTCTGTGTGCGTTACCATAAGTGTGAATGTATGTGTGAGCATTTTTAAATCATCGCTTGTGATTTTGAAAAGCATTTTGCAAGCTATAATAACGTAGTCATTAACTATTGCATTAAACAATTTTTTAAATTACTGATTAGTTTTTCTTGAATTTCCTGACATCATTTGTCTTTTTTTTTTTTTTTTTTTTTT
>NW_010315872.1:30114-96999 GCF_000700745.2 Antrostomus carolinensis
TGGAGTCCCCCTGTACATCTGGAGAAGGCTAATTTCTCATTCATAGAGCCTTTGAAATGCTAATATACAAACAGTATGTAGAAAATAGCTAGGCTGATAGGCATTAGCTTTTCCATTTTCATTCAGTTGCCTGTCTCAAATACTGTAATTAAAACTATGAGTCAGACTTCATAATGCCCTGTCAGAACAGGAAAGTATTTAACACAATGAATTGAAATGGTCCATTTAATAGACCTTTTTTTTTCTTTTTAATATTGTTAACTGCAGTAGTTTTCTGGAGTTTGTTGATTATTCAACACTGGAAAATACATTCACAGAGCATAGTTTTTCAGTGATATTTGCCTTCAAGTAGGATGTGGAGGATGAGAGGAGAAATGTGTACATTCACTTTTCTTTTTGCTATTATTATTTTTGACAACTAGGGAGTATACCACAGTTACAACTTTAAACTTTTTGTGCTTAGACTTTAAAGTTTAGGTTACATCTGAGTTTGTGCTGATGAAAGTACAGATAATGATGGCATGTAAGCCCAGTCACGGTATTTGTGTCAAGTCTCAGTTGCCCATATGAGGGTGTGGAGCTCGCTCTGGTTTGAGGAGGAAAGAGTGAGATAGCCAGGGAAGGGGAGGGTAGAGAATAACGAAAAAATTTTAAGTCAGTAAAAGTTGCACATTGCAGCCGGTTTCTCCTGGTCCGGATGTATTTGCATGAGATTATAGCTAAATAAAAATAAAGTCTAAGTCAGTAGAGAATAGATCTTACAGGCCTTAAAGCAAAGGACGTATTCTATAATCTGATTTGTGCCTATGGGATATAAATGATGCTTTGTTCTAAAAACTTGTGTTTGAGTTACTTTAATTATACAATTGCTTATAAGCCTTCTTTCCTCTTTCTCTCAGGTATTTAAGTGGTAATTTAGCAGGTCCACTCAGGCAGGCAGGGCCAGGAAAATGCTGCAAACCAGAAATGCAAGGAAGGAACCATGTTTCTTTCCTGCAAAGGCCAATACTTCCACCTCTCTCTTGTCAAAAAAGATTGAATCTAATAGCTGGTTGACCTTGGACAACCACAGCACAAAGGTTAATACAGCATTACTGCTTAGTGTGGGCCTCATCAAAATACTGTCTCAAACGTTCTAGACAAAAACTGCTCTCCTCATCTGTTTTGCTCTTGAATGTTTGGAAAGGAAAAGGATTTCTCCTGTTCATCTATGGATATAGCATCATTTGGTCTCTTGGTGGCTAGCTGAGTACTTCAGGTATTCTATCTAAAGTAGTGGTTGCATGTCATTCTTTTCCCCAGACTTTGTAATAAAAAAAATGTCAGTATTAACTCATAACACGGTATTGGTTCATAAGTATGCAGTAGTTTCCTGTATGGAAAAGTGTGTGCTTGTGTGTTTTAGCATGTTGATGTTTTCCACCACTGGTACCTGTTGTATGAATCTCTGAAGTACACAACTAAGTGTCCTGTATTCTGGAAAGGAGATGTAGAGAGAAAGGAATAAAACAGGTCAGCTGAAAGGAATGAGCACTTTTGGTTGTTCACTTTTTGTCTCTATTTGTAAAATGAAAGTTACACCACTCCCTCATCTCACTGGAGCAATTTTGAATATTTATGGATTACTTTATTGTGCTTAACATAATTAAAACCTTAGTAAGGGAAACTGAAAATTTAGGATTCTGAGTTGGTCAAATGAGTAAGACGCGGACACTTGTGATCACTGATTAATGATAAGAAAACAATATAATGCAGTCTCATCTCCAGAAAGTTAAAACAGGGATCATGTAATTAGAAACTCTATTATGGTGCATACATAGGGGGATAATACAAAGTTCTGCAGGTAGCCTCAGCTGAGCATTTGCTAACTTGGAGGACTTGGGTACGCTGGCTTTTAACCTACATTGTGTTTGAAAGAGAGAGGCAGCAGAAAGAGCTGCCTCGTGTCTAAATGTAGGTTGGTTCCAGTAATAAATTAATTTTGTGTATTGTTGGAGGATTGTTTTGTTGTTCAACTAAAATGCCTTTAATCTTCAGATCCCAGTATGACACCAGTAGGTCAAGTGCAATCTCTGCACTATTTACTTTTCCTCTGTCTCCAGAGAGAGGGCTTTTTTTGGATTATTAGTTTTTCGCTGTTGCCTGGATGGATGAAGTTAAGTGTAATATCTTATAGATGTCAGTTGTATTTTTTTTATCCCTTTGGTAAAAAGCAGGTGTGGGAGGAGAGCTACTGAGATCCTCCATGGGATGACAGTTGTCAAACCAGGTTGTCAGAAATCTGGGATCTTATCAGTCCAGTTTATGAAAATTATTAAACCTTTGCATGGTTTGTATTTGAGTCTGTAACCAAGGCAAAATACCGGCATTTTCTGAAGCTAATGAGAAAAGTTGTCTTTAGATTCAAATCCTAATTTGTGTTGCAATGTGTCTTATCAATACCCTTCCTCTTAAATATAAAAAAATGATGCATTAACTCTGTGGAGGGATCTCCTAACTTGCACAGGGCATGCCTTTCCTGTCTTCATACTCTCATTTTTCCACATTGTTTCTGAAAAAAAACAAAACAAAACATCACTTTAAGAGTTTGTTGGTAAATGCTACCAAAAAAAATAAAAAAAAAAAAATAAAAAAAAATGTACATTTAATCCACACCCTTAAAATGTTAAACTAACAGTTTTAGAAGTTCAGGGGTTTTTTGTTGTTGTTTTTTTTTTAAAAAAAAAATAAATTGGACATTTAATCCACACACTTAAAATGTAGAGAGTTAAACTAACAGTTTTAGAAGTTCAGGGGATTTTTGTTGTGGTTTTTTTTTTATTATTATATTGCATTTTTTGGAAGATTCATCACAATATAGTGTGAAGAAAAGTTACTCTTACTCCGAATCTTTGGAAAGAGTTATTATTTTTACGCAGTGTACAAGATAAAATTGAAGACTGCAGAAGTAGAAAACTCTTAACCTGTAAAGTAATTAACTATGCCAGGGATAACCACTTGTAGCAAAGACATGAGGAGGAGAGAGTTTGGCTTGTATTTGCAGTCACAGTGGTAGTACAGGTACTTAAATGGATTTACAGATAAATATGATTTTTCATCTACTAAAAACAAAACAGCCATATGAGAAGAATCTTGTTGCTTGAAATAATTTGTAGAGTTTTAGAACTTTTGAAAAAGTGCAGATTTCTTCAATTTCTAACGTTAAAAGACATAACTTCATTTCTCAACTGCTGGATTCAGATTTACAAGCAAATCTTTGTGTATTATGACCTCTGTGTACGTGTAAATATAAAAAAAAAATTTAAAAGTAACATATTAGTAAACTGGTTGAAGAGAGGTAGAACTATAATCTGTTTTATTTTATAATGTCCAAATACATTCAAAATTGTTCTGACTGTTTTTTCTTCTGACTTTATATTTTATTGATATAATTTCAGAGGATTAAAATTGAGAAAATATATTAGCATTATCTATGGTAACATAATTTAATTTGTGTGTACAGTAAAATGAGGCTCAATAATTCAGCTTTGAGTTCTTACTTACTGGGCTAACTTAGCTGTCAAAATTTCAGTGGGCTTCTTACTCAAACCTTTTTTAATGCAATACGAAGCATAAAGAAGTATTATTAAAGTGACCTTTTAGGGGTTATGTAATGGGAGAAGAATCTGTCTATGGTTATGCAAAGCAAGTAGTTTAGTACCTTCTGTGTTCTAGAACATCAGCTGTGTTTTTGGAAGATCTAAAATTTGTGTTGTGGATGACCTGATAGGTGATGACTTCTTTAAAGAGAAACTACACTGGGATCTTGCCTTCCTCCTTTTGATGCGAGATCTTTCTCTAACAGGGCATTTTGAGTGGCAGAAAACAGTCAGTTCTTATAGAAGGCTTTAAGTATATCACATATATAATATTTTAAGTATAGATTTTTCTGCACTTGCTCTTGGAGTTCATTGGCATGATAAGACGTGATGTTTTAGAAGCCACTATTACAGTCAGTCTGGTATTTTTAGGATGTAGGCCTGTTTCACTGACCGTGAAGCTGCATTGGTGTAATGGAAAGTACCAATTCAGAAGGAGCAGTAACTGATTTCAGGTGAAGGACTCACAAATCTGAAGTCTTTAGATTCAGTTTGAGAACACATACCAAGCTAAAGTCAGTACGATGTGGTTTGTACCAGAAACTGCAAGGTGAGCTCCTACGTAGCAGTATGAGGGTAGTCCTGGTCCTCACTAAAAGCTGGCTAAATAATGAGTTACTCCTAGTTTTTCTGACCTGCGGGTGTGTTGAGACTCCCTGGGACTGTGCAGGATGGGGGGTGAAAGTTAAGCAGGTCTCCTAGTCTGAGCAGCCTGTTGGAAGTCCTTATGGTCAGCGGTCACCCTGTAACACATTTCACAAATTGAGACTTGCTTTATTTTTGTGTGGCGAGCAAGTTACGTGTTAAAATAGGCGCGGCGTGTTTTGTCCCCTTTGTAGGGAAGTGAAGCAGTCATTCATGCCTCAGTTAGCCACAGGGCTGCTGCAGTCTGCGTTTTGATGGTTGTCTTATGCAGTTGGGTCTGCCTGTCAGTGTCCTCTTTGGCTCTCACCTAGGACATTTTTAAGGGAGACTGGATTTGTAACTCACTGTCAAGGCAGTTTTATTTAACAAGCAGCTATAAGCTGATGGACATTCATCAGTGACCGAAGAGAAGTGGTTAGTGTGTGCTGTGGTAACCTGGAAGTGTGGGTCCCTTCTTCCCCTAGAGGAATCCCCTTGCCTCTGTTCGTGTGTTGCTGAAGCTGTGGTTATGTTGTTAGTTTGGTACCCTGCCTGAATGTTTGCTTTCTAGTAATTTTTCATTTGCTGGCTGATTTGTCTTTGTTCAGTATGTTGAATATTAGCTAATGATAAACTGCAACCGTCCAACCACTGAACCCAAGTGAAAGAAAGAACTTGTTTTGTTCCTTTGCTCCTTTGGCAAGGGAAGAGTAGAAGGCCATCTACATTACATTTGGAATTGATAATCTTAAAGGTCTTTCCCACTCTGGGCGATTCTGTGATTATTTCTCAAATTTGTGTACATGTAGCTTTCTTAAAAGGCATTTCAGCTTGAAGTCTCTTCTGGTTAAGAAAGCTGCTTGTTTTCTTTAGACTAAGATTTAGGCCTGTACCAACACTGCAGTGACCCGTGATGACTCTTCATGTTCTCTGTATTAACTGTTCCCATAGTATTTGAGGTTTGCTGATGTCCCTTATCTCTCTCATGTCCCCTACCAGCCAGATGGAAAAGAGACGCCTGTCGCTGGTGTCAAATCATGAAGGTCCTCAGTGAGCAGCCAGCAGCCACAGGGAACCAAGCGGAGGGTGGCACTAACATGGCACTCTGCCTTTTACGTGCCTGCTTGTTTTAATGTGGCTTGATAGAGAGGGGAGCGGAGCTGGCCAAGACTGCAGGGATTCCTTTTCAAATGTAACCAAGCTAGAAATTGCCTTTGGCTCCGTAGCAGACATGGAACGTTTCATATGAATTAGTTTGGGTTTTTTTGTAAAGTCATTATCAGATCTTGGAATTTTCATCCACATTGTTAAGGTTTATATTCTAGCTCATGTTTAAAGCAGATGTTAGAAATAACAATTTGTTTAGGACAAGTTTCCAAAGTATGTGTGGCTTCTATTATTGTTGTCTTTAATATTTTAAAAGAAAATCAGTTACATGCTTTTGAAATCCACGCTCATTTGTAATGATTACAATGCTGATGACAATGCTGATTTGTAAAATACAGTTCCTTCTGATCTATTTTTATGTTAAGCTCCTCTGTACAATATTCGAAGACTCAGGCTGAATTTGAACAGAAGATGTTTGTGTGTAGTTAATTTTAGGGGCAATGTTACAGATGTAGATTGAATTGCTAATAAATTCTTGTATTTAAATAGCATTTCACACAGAAGCTTTCATCAGCTGCAAAGAGAATTTAGGAAAGCAAACTGTACTGTCTTACACATCTGGAGAAGCTTTTACTTGTGACTAGTTAGTGGTGTATTTGCAGAGGCCATTTAAGGCAGCGCTGTTTACCTGCACAAAACAATTTAAAGATGTTCCTAGAAGTGTCTTTTTTAAAAAAAAAAAAAAAAGCAGGGGAGAGGAGAGGCAATGTCTGACCTGTAATAACCTCTAAATAATTTAATTGGAAAAGCCATCTGTCAAACCTTATGTTGCTAAATAATTGAGTAGTATAGCTCTGCACAAACAAATAGGAACATGTATTTAACGCTCCCAACTGAAAGTTTAGGAAGCACAAAAATAGTGTGATGCAAGGAGCACCAGAGACACCATCTTGCCAAGGCTGTCCATTTTTATGTAGAGCTAATTATTTGCTGTTCATCTGGAAGTTTAAACTAAATATAAGCTGCTGCTGCAAACTTAAAAACTGTAAGGAAATTAGATTTGAACACTTGGTTAATGAGATAGTAGGTTTGGTTTCCTTTAGGCAATGTAATAAATTTGCAACATATTTTGTCTGATGCATGGATGATAAATGAGGTTTGTAAAAGTGTGTGTACGCAACAGAGCAGGTACTTAAAAGCAGCATGGTGTCATACTCATTTATTATGAAGGATAGAATTTTTTGTTCTACAAGTTCATCACACTAATGCTTAACCAAAATGGAGGCATGTTACAAGGAAACTGCCCTGATAGGTACCATGAAAGAATTTTCTTGGGTTTGCCAAAAAACTGTAAATGTAAAATGAAAACATGCTTTAGAAATTATTTTAGTTTTATTCTACACAGACCTTATATATTCTTATTTATTTAACATTGTAAAGAATTTATTATAGATAATCAACATATGATTTAAAAAATTATTCTATTTCTTTGTATTTTATTTTATACTTTGGAAAAAGAGCTGTAGTAGCCTTACTTTTGCGTCTTAAGCTGTGTTTAAATAGAAAACCCATGGCTTCTTTTTTTTGCATTTATATTTCCTCCTCAGTTTGCAGAGTTGGCGAGTTGAATCCAGGGAACTGAAAAAAACTAGTTTCATGTGGAATGTCTTACAGTTTTAGTAAACAGGGATTCCTTATTATCCTCATTATCACAGAAATTTATTGCCTTTGGTTCCTAAATTATATAAAGACTGCTAAGGGATCCAGAGAAAACTTCAGTCAAGTGTGTCAATAGGGAAGATTTGAGTTGCCTGTAGAGGAGACAAAGCACACCATGAAAGGTGCATGGCAGTATGTGTTGTTTGATTGTTTCTTTCTTGTACTCCAGGTCTCAGAAATGCTGTTAAAGACTACTTAGTCTTTGCTACCAGCAACTCAAAGCATTCAGGACGGGGAGGTGGGGGGAGGAAGGCCCTTCCAAACTCATGTTTAAAGAAAATAAAAGAGTCAAGTTTGGAGGTGACTTTAATTTAACTTTCAAATTTTGAAACTGCAACATGACCTTTTTGGCCTTTTTTCTTAGCAAGAGCTTCAAATGTATTTGTGAGTACATCGGAGTATATATTTAAATAACTGTAAATCCTAGAGTTTTGGAATACATACTAAAATCAGAAGGCTGAAAGTCACAGGAACTGGAATAATGTAACCAAATTGTGGAAGTGCATGAAAATTGGCACAAGTGTAATTATTTATATGCCACTTCTGTGTAAATATTGCAGAGCTGCAGAACTTGTGCTCATGTGACTTGATTCTTCTTTGGTATTGAGGAAATTTTACTATGGTGCAGTGCAGTGACATTAACAGTAACATTAATGTAACCATTCTGATTTGGCAAATCCCAGATTGCAAAACACCTTCTCAGAGTTTGCTTCCAATATAGAGAATACTTGAAATATATTTTTTTAACTAGAGTTACCTGCAGATAGCTGTAAACAATAGCTTCTTGGATGGGAAGAATTCTTAATGCATTTGGGAATAGACCTTTATAGGCTCTCTGTATTTATTCTTACAGTCTGGCTTCTCTCTCCTTTGGGGTTCATAACTGATATAGATGATGAAATAAGAGCAGCATGACTTTATGCTTGAGAAAAGTTAGTCTGTTGGGAAATGTTAGAAGACCTTAAATAGTACTGAAAGGAAAAAGGAAACAGAGAGAGAGATTATATGTAATTAGCTGTCAGCTCTTTATATAAAGGGGTTTTTTAAAAAGCTTAAAAAAGAAAATAATTATTTACTTCTTAAGCACTTAATGTAATATAAAGGAAGAAGTGCAACAACAAGATCAAGTACAAGGTCCTGCACCTGGATTGGGGCAATCCCAAGCACAAATACAGGCTGGGTGAAGAATGGATTGAGAGCAGACCTGAGGAGAAGGACTTGGGAGTGGTGGTGGATGAGAAGCTCAACATGAGCCAGCAATGTGCACTCGCAGCCCAGAAGGCAAACCATATCCTGGGCTGCATCAAGAGAAGCGTGGCCAGGAGGTCAAGGGAGGTGATTCTCCCCCTCTACTCCGCTCTTGTGAGACCCCACCTGGAGTACTGCATCCAGTTCTGGAGCCCCCAACACAAGAGAGACATGGACCAGTTAGAACGAGTCCAGAGAAGGGCCATAAGGATCATCCGAGGGCTGGAGCACCTCTGCTATGAGGACAGGCTGAGAGAGTTGGGGCTGTTCAGCCTGGAGAAGAGAAGGCTCCGGGGAGATCTTATAGCGGCCTTCCAGTACCTGAAGGGGCCTGCAAGAAAGCTGGGGAGGGACTTTTTACAAGGGCAGGTAGTGATAGAACAAGGGGAAATGGGTTTAAACTGAAAGAGGGTAGGTTTAGATTAGATATTAGGAAGAAATTCTTGACTATGAGGGTGGTCAGACACTGGAACAGGTTGCCCAGAGAAGCTGCAGATGCCCCCTCCCTGGAAGTGTTCAAGGCCAGGCTGGATGAGGCTTTGAGCAACCTGGTCTAGTGGAAGGTGTCCCTGCTGATGGCAGGGGGGGTGGGACTAGGGGAACTTTATGGTCCCTTCCAGCCTATACCATTCTATAATTCTATGCAGTATCTCAAACTGAAATTCTTCAGTACAGTAGTCTTATTCAGAAGATCTTATGCAGCTTGGATTACCATAATGTTAGCTTCTAAAAAGATAGATAATTATTTTACTTTACAGGATATACTAAAACATATAAAATATGATTGAAGTATAATTTCCTAGTCCAGGAATTCAGTCATTTTGGGCTGTCATAATGAAGTTGAAGAGAAAGTATTGATTGCTTCGAAAAATAGTAAATTGTGTTCAGTGTAAGCAACCCCTGATGTATATGTTTGGTGATTCAAAAGGGCTACTTTCCCAAGGCTGGAAAAAAATAACAAATGTAGCAGAAATAGTCTCATATAACAAGTGGCTGAAAGAAGGAGTAGCAATTAATACAAATTACAGCTTTATGTAATCAGAAGAGTGATGGTAAATAATGGGCTAAAGTTATTCTGGGTTACGCAAGTACTGTAAGAAGCATCTAAATCTTTGTAGCATGGTAAGCCAGTGGAAGCCTCCTAATGGAAGGGATAAATTGTTCATCTGTCGATGTTTTCAGTTTAAGACTTGGTGCCTTTCTGGAAAAAGTGATTTTCTGCATTGCAGGCTTAATGGGCTCTTTAGAAACAACCTTAAATGCAGGCTTTCAGGCAGTGCCGGGACAGACTTACAAACCAGCTCTGTTGAAGGCAGCAAATTTTGGACAGAATGTGTCATGGCATACATCAGTATTTCTATACCATACCTTCCAAAAGTGTGTTCGGGGTCACATCAAATCCTAAACTTCAGCCATCCTACAAAGAGGGAACAGAGTTGAGTGAATAAAGAGAAAAATGGGAATGTCAGCGAAACTTGACAGGAAGGATAGTTAGGAGAAACATGGGGGGGGGAGGGGTTGTTTCACGGGAGGGGGGTGAAACAAAGATAATTTGTTTCACTTTGAGCTAAAGTCAGTGGGTTGAAGAGTATTTACTGCAGGAAAGTTTAATGACAGCAGCATGTGCATTGGCCTAATATGAGCATTGTCATACCATTTGCCAGTTTGGTACCTACATGAATATACATTCAGGACTTTTTATTCAGGACAGTATTTCTTTGTCAGCACTGTTCACACAAATGTGCTGAGTGGAACACTTAAAAAGCTGAGGGCCATGTTAATGCAGTTGTAATTCACAGGGGTTTTACTATACATTTAATATATATATTACTATACTTTTAAAAGTAGTTGATCAGTTTTATTCTATATAAGAGCCAAGAAAAAACAACTCCGTGAGCAGTGGGCCTTAAGGTGCAAGCTGTCCTACCAAGGTGACAAAAAGTAGTGGAGTTCCAGCTTGAGTATCCTGCTTGAGGAGTTGTCTTCTATCAGGTCTTGCTGGAGTCTGAATCAGAGAACTCTGAAGTTCAAGCTGACAGAATTCTGCTTTCCAAATATATCTGAACCAGTTCAGTAACATGAATAGTTAAGAGAAAGAATTAAAGAGCCATCAGCCTTTCATTATCCTATCTGATTCTTAGCTCTTGGCTCCGAAGCACTTTCCCATAATAATGCATTACGGTTGAACCGCGTAATTAAAATACTTTTTATCTAAATGAGAAAGTTGTACTTCTTGTAAGTTGTTCTTGAGAATTTATTTGTGGAACATAATTATTCTGTGCATTCCCTGTTAATGTAAGTAGATGGTTATTAATTTGCTTACTGTGGAGTCTCAAGGGCAGGAGGTCCTTATGCAGTAGGAGCTTGCAGGCTCCTTAAAGTTTTAGAAGTTAAAATTACTCAAGAAGTGCATGGTCTCAGTCCCATGGAAGAGCTTACTATCTCCTACAGAAGAGTTTCTGATATCCAGTCCCTTCTTGTTGTTAGTGATTTTTACCTGAGCAGTTTTACTGTCCTGAGGAGGTAGGTTTTGGAAAAAACCTGTCTGGATATCATAGAATTAACTCCTGCTGGAGTGAGAACTGTGTTAATTATTTCAAAGAAAAGATTGAGATCACGGCATGTATCACATTTTACAACCAGAGGACTAAAAACTTCTTTAGGTTGTGAAAACTTCAGCTATATCTGTATTATTAAGTAATCTGCAGTGGGAATGGATCCACTGAAGAAAAAGTGGGTGCTAAGGACTTGGTGGCCCCAGCCTGTATTTTTTTAGAGGTACTATTTTAAACAGACTCTACTCTGATTCCAGGGAATGTTGAAACAGTAAATCACTGTTGGAGCACATCTTCCATTTTAATTTCATCAAAAAGTAGTGCAGTTCATATACTTTAAGACTCCTACAAAATGAAAAAAATATGTACAAGAATATGCTCATTAAACTTTGACATGCATATAGCTACTTGATTAAAATCGTTATATAGAAGTATATATTTTCATTTATGGCATGAACACCTAAATGAAAACTTACGAGCAGATCTGAGACAGTTAATAGTATAAAATATAAATAATCTCCCTTTGTTGAGGAAGGAAAATGGTCATTTTCATTGAACTGGGTAAAATAATGTATTGTTTCTTTTATGTTTATATCGGCAACAAACAGAAAAAATTACCTTCCTTAACTTTTCTGAATACTTGAGAGTTTAAAAAAAACCAACAATAAAAAACCCAACTTGTATAATCTTGTTTTTCATAAATACAGAAACTGGTAAATTGTGGTACAAGTCCAAGAGATACTTCAGATGTTGCTTTACAAAATAACTACAAAGTTCTCATAATATTTGGAGAGACGAAGGGCTTTTGGGAAAACGCATATGACAACAGGATAGAATTGCTATTAAATTGTTGTTTGAAGTAGAAAGGATGTCTATTTTGAAATAGAGAGTTACTTTCAAGAGCAGCTTTCTGCATGTAACAGTTGAACATTTTGAGGCAGTGTCTGCCAAATACTAAAAAGATGGGGGAAGATTTCCTGATGAAATACTCTGTAAACAGAGAGATTTAATCCGTGTTACAACAGCATAGTAATGATCAATTTGTTACTTTCAAATTTCCTCTTCTTTCTGCAGTGAACACAAAAGCAGTTGCTGGAAGACCATTCATTTAAGTAATTTAACAAAAATAAATAATGAAATCTGTTTGGTTTGTTGTAACCAAATAATAATATAATGTCAACAGTGCAAGTGGACTAGAGGAGCAGAACTGCTGTAAGCAAACGCAAACTGACTATACCTCGCTGGCCCTGTGTTCTGGTATTTTTTCTGTGATAAAATAATGAGAGGTGAACAGGTTATCCTTTCAATGTAAGTAAGCCTCTTATTGCCTAGAATTTCTAACCCTTGTTCAGCTGTCATGCTTCAAAACTAAACATTGGGTAAACTCTTAGATAACAACTGCGTTTGACAGCAAAATGGAAAATCTTTTCCTGTCCTGAAATACCTAGTTCTGCTTTGTCTACTCCTTATGCAACATTCCCTGCCTGTGACAGTGGAATTACAGTAATGAGAGATTTTGCTGTATTTGAGCTGACAGTTTTTGTAAAAATTAAGCACTCCTATACAGTGAAGGACAGTCTAGAGCTGGGCAGCTTGGGAGAAAACTTGGCCAAGATCTGCTGTGGTAACTGCGTTTGACACCTTAAAGTATTAGTTTCCACCTAAAACCAGTGGCAACTCTTGATGGCATAAGGGACTAATGAACATAAACAGGTGGAATATGTTTTTCTGCACTGCATTACAGAGAGGTAGTCACATATTGGTGGAAATCTGGTTGCTGATTAAGGAGCAGGGTAATGCTGGCCCCCAGGAGAGTCCATTCATCTTCAGGGTTAGGGGCAGCCAGAGGTGGGGGGCAGTGGGGTGGGCTTGCAGGAAGGCTGGGCCAGCCGAGTGAGGAGCTTCTCACTGAGTTCCCTTGCAGAAAGGAAGTGTAGGAAAGGTGGAAATGAGAATGGATGTCGCTGGAGGAATTTAGAAACACTGAGCATGTAGGTATGGGATTAAGAAAGGCAAAGCTCGGGCAGGGATGGAGGCCGATGGGAAGGGCTTGTAAAGATACAGTGCCAGCAGAGGGGATGCGAGGTATGGCTCGGAAATGTCTGCGTACCAATTCGGACCCGATGAACTCAAGACATGCAGATCGATTTTGTTTTCTACACTAATACTTTTACACTAAGATCTATTCATTTGAGCAACACGAAATGTGAAGCATAGTACTTTCTGTAGGCATTATGGGTTCACGCCTGTTCTAGCAGTACTACATGGAGCAAAAGGCTCATCTGCGTCAGGCTGTTTGTCTGCTTTTACAGTCTGGCTGAAATAACCAGGAGGTGCAAACTCCAGCTTGTCACTGCACAAGAAATAAGTGTTAACATAGTATTCTTCTGGCTCACTCAGCTCTTTTGTTATAGTAAAAAGCATAGAGGAACATTTATCTTGCAAAAAAAAAAGCGTAATTTCAGCTAGGATTAGTTACCTTTTCAAAAGGACGACCAGCTGCTTCAAATAGAATACTATAAAAATGTTTTTGGAAAAAATTACATATTCCAGGAAGGTTTGAGGCATGAAAAATTTAAAGGATAAATGAAAATAAATAGCAAATAGTTTGTCATTTACTCCGTACAGGCAGCGGACCTATATTTGTGTATACTAATAAATACTACTACTACTTCAGTGACTGCTAAAATTAGCACCTTTTCTTTCTGCCTTAGGCAAGGGGCTGTTTGAAGTCAGGATATTAAAGGAATTAAATTGATTACAAAAGAAGAAGGGAAGGGGTTTCAGGAGAAGGAGGACACAATAGTGGTCCCAAATCAAGCTTAGCAAAAATCCTTCCAGATCCTGGCAACAAGAGTTTGCATGAAGTACCCAGGATGGCCATGTGACAGTGATGTGTTCATCCAGAAGGCTGGAGAAGCACCTGAATATTTACAAGATAGTAGAAGTGATGGAAAATAAGTGTAAAACCACTTTCTCAGCAGGTAGTGGAATGTCAGATGCTATCTCAGATTTTTAAAATCAAATTCAGATAGGAGAGCTGTGTGGGGTTACTCTCTTTTTTTAGAGTATCATTGGCAGAGTCGTTTTAATTTTAGACCTGGCACTCTTTTGGCGGGGAATACATTAACACTTGATCATAGTGGAAAGCAAAGCATTCTCAGATAAAAAGTCATGACTGTCAACCTTGATAAGTTTTTATCAAAAAGTTCAGCAACCTCTTCATTTGCAACTCACTGTTTTCCCAGTGCTCAATTTTTGGCAGTAAAGTATTTGAGAGATTAAAGGAACATTTCTTCATGCTGATCTCACCGAGAGTAATCTTACCAAGTCACTCCCTTGTTCAGAGTCATTTGCTGGCTTTGCTCCTTCTTTGTCATGTTCAAACTCCTCACCTTCAAAGCGCAGTAAGAGTTTGCTCTTGGCAATCTCATTTCTCATTTATTCTTTTCAAATTTTTTCAGTCTGTCTTCTCACCTGGAATTCCCTCTCCTTTTCTTCGTTCAACAAGTAAACAGTCATTTTCACATCACAGTGAGGGAAGCTTGTTTACCTTCATTTTACATTCAAAGTATAAAAACCTTTAGAACAATACAGAGCATTGCTCTTAAATTTTTACGTTGTTGATAAACCCTCTGGAGCATTTGATACTTGTGTTAAAATATCAGCTCCCTGAAGCAGAGACAGGACATCTTGTGTTCCAGTGCTTCATTGATAAACCAAATGTTCCAATCTTCTGCACTAAGTGGATTAACGTTTTTTTCAAAGTGAGCAAACAGAAAATGTTTCGTAAAGTGACTTGTAAAGCGGTGTTACAAAGTGCAGATTTGTGAGAGAATTTTAAATGTGGTCAGTAAAATAGATCTACTTTTCCAATACTGATGGCTTATTTTTAATGAAAAAATTGAGAAGATAGGTATTCTGATTAGCCACGTTGACAGGTAGACAACATAGATATTTCTGTTTCTTACTACTACTCCAGCATAGCACAACCTAGTGGTACCACGTTTAATAATGGAAGCTTTTCTAGGTTTTAGCAATACCCTGTGGGGTTATGTAGACTCCCTTTTATTTCTTTCTAATGCAGTGAGATTTTGTGTTAATGTATTAAAGGAAAAAAAAATAAGAAGAGACTGTATTAAGCAAAAGAAGGGAGATGTTTCTTAACATTGCAAGATGGTTCCTTTTGCTGAGATTGCTGTTGACTGTTTCCCTGTTTCTTTGTTAACTACTACATATGCTGCAGAAATTCCCACAAGCTGTCATGTACAGTATGTCTGCCATACTGACTATAGAGATTACAGCAAGATGCTGTTTTCTGAATGTTTTCTTGAATTAATTTTGTTGTGGTTTTTGTTTTTTTCTTCTTTCTGGTGACTGATAAAGGTTGATATAAAGTTAGATGGCAGTTCAGTTAGTAGGGCAGATTTCGAATGATAGCAGTTGCAGTGACTGATGCTCTATTTGCTCGTGGAAGGGTATATGAAGATCTGTGGCATCTCTAGCTGCCTCCCGTTAAGCCAAGTGGGAAAGAACAGTATTCAGAGTTTATGTGAAAATCTCTATTTAATCTAGACTTGGAATTCAGAATGGCACACATCTTGCTGGGAATTACTTATTCGGCTGTTTAAGCAATTGCATATATGGCTTTTGACAGGGAGAGTAAATTCCAGATAACTGTATTAGAAGGATAAGTATGAATTTGGGCAGCAGCAGAAGGATGCCAAAGATGTGTAACTTCCAGTTTATGTGGAAACTAAAATGAAAAGTGAAAAGGAGAGCCTACAAAATAGCCAGGTAAGAATGAATCAGATGTGGTCTGTATTTTGATAGTTTTCAGAGGGGTATTTTTTGCCTCTTCTGTAGTTACTTGTTCATGATTTTATGTTCATATAACAAACAAGCAAAAAAAGCAAGTTATATTTAAGAATCTGTATTGGCACAGGAAAGTTGTCACACTTCCCATAACAGATTTTGGATGGGGAGTGAAGAGTTACGAAGGGCGTTTCCTGGGTGAGTAGGCAAAATGAGGCTTCTTCCTAAACACAGAAGTATTATCTAGCAATTAGGTATTTTGAACAGTTGAACAGTTCTGTATTCTGAGCTTCAGTGACCTATACCTTAGAAAACTACTTGGGACGCATTATTTCTAAGTCTTTTAACAGGTCTTTGTCAGGTTCTTAACCTTCATATACTTTATCATATGTGATTTTTTTAAATTTGTTTGCTTCTTTTCTTGCTACATTTTTCCAATTCACTTTTCTCTCCCTTCCCCCCCAAAAAAGTCTTTGCCATATGATTATAAAGATAAGTCTTTCTCAAGCTGACTAGAGAAAGTGCAGCAGTGGATCAGTAATCTACTGCATCTATTTTCCATTTTCCAAAGCATTCTTTAAAAAAATAAAGTTAATACCTGTGAAGTAAATTTCTTGCATTTTTATAGGTGTATGTAGAGAAAGTGGAAGCAGCAAAACTTTCCAAAGCACCTAGTGTTGACCTGCCTTTATAACTTTGGACGTTCATAGGGCTTTTAATGTTTGCAGATTAGATATGACTGGGGAACACAAGATACGTTTTAACATCCTACCCCACGCTGAGACTTCTTCAGGGTTATGCAGTAGTTAGTGGCAGTTTGGAGTAGGACTAGTATGTCCCACTACCTAGTCTCACAATTGTACTGCTCTTCTAGATGTATGCTTGCCAAGAGGGGTGGGTGTCTTTCTTTTTCCTTTTTCTTGGAGTAGGCCATATTCTGGTCTTAGAAGCCATAGGTGATACGACGTGAAAACAGGGTGCGTTGGAAAATACACTGGTAAAAGAGTTTAAGTGGAATGGAATGAACTTGTGCTGCATGTCAACTTGACATGCTTAAGGAGATTAGGAGATCCACGCTGCTGTACAATGGCACTGGGACAAGAAAAATTAACGGTTTGATGGAGACATCAAATGCCAGTGAGTCGTAACATACCAAGAGAAAACCGACGAGGATAGTAGCATTTTCAGGCTGACCAGTGAGGTTGACGTGAAAGCTTATAGGAGCAGATTTTTACAGCAAATCATTGCTTTTGCAAATAACTATTTTAGGTAAACATCTTAGCTCTACATAATACACATTTTAAAGTTTTGTTTAGATTCTTACAAGGATATGTTTTTTTCAAAGCTAAATGGTTTTGTTGTAAACAATTAATCAAAAGGTTTTTAAAGACTCCGAAGACTCAGAATGAAATTGTTTGATATGCACTGGCTTTCCTTTTAAAAATCATTGGGAATGCAGACCCAAATTCTCTTCTGCATCTTGAAAGTTACCTTCACAGTTTTTCCTGCGGAGAGCAGTTTCCTCACGTTTCCTTTTTTTTTTTCACCCATGGAAAGAAGTGATCTTAAACTTTTCAAGTGCACATAGTTAAAATATTTGGGAACATGCAGTGTGCAGGATATAATTATTTTCTTCTCTCCACTTTTTCCTATTTTTTACTTATTTGTTTGGTTATTTTGAGAGCTTAGTTCAGTGGAAAGTGTTCAAAATTTTCTTTACTTAACAAACCTCGGAAAAGTAAGTAGCTGAGAACTTTGCATTTCAGATGGGCAAAGGATAGGAGGTGGCATTCTGAAGACATTAATTTTTTAATTTGAAAAAAAAATTTCAAAAACACAGGTATTGTGCAGAAAGGGAGTGAGCTAAGTGCCTTTTGAAAAGTTTTGTAAATGTCCCTTTCTAACCTTCCATATTATTAGTCTGATTACTTAAGCCTTAAGGCAACATTTTAAAATTCTTTTCATTCTCCTGTATTCCAGCTTTTAATTTCAAAACAACTTTGTGGGAGAGGGTTGCTCATACTTATATTAAACAACCTCGTATTTATTTCTTGACATCAGACAAGAAAAAATGCCAAGGTGTTTTCTTCTAAAAGTTGTTAAGACAGAGGAAGCAAAAAGGACTTTCATAAACTGACTACTTTAAGTAAGTAATTGATAGGTTGCCTCAAAAGAACATCTAAAAATGGTTTACATGAGGCAAGGAGCTACCCTTCTTTTGCAAAATATGAGGTTTCTCTGAGCCTGTGCTTTGGAGTTCTTCTGCAGTTTACCAAGAGCAAACTTAACTGATAAAGTCCTCAAAAGAGTCAGTCAGAGGGCTCTAGGAGTGCTTGGCATTTCAACCTGCATTAGATGGCTGAAACCTGGAAATTAATAAAGAGGATTCTGATATGTCATACACTATTACATCTAGAGCTAGTACTAGTGTTAGTTATCATGTAACTAAGTGAGCATTTAATAGTAAGCATTAGAGAAAATTTACCATATTCTGTAATAGTTAGCTATTGGTAGAGAAGCTCTGCAAGTCTACCAAATAAATTTCAACTTAATGGTCAAATTAAATAATTGTAAAATATCATCCCATTTCTTCATATATCAAGAACCTAAAATTTTTACTGATCGCAGTTGTTCAGCTTTTCCAAAAGTGTAACAAATAAGTTGGCTTGATTGTGGTTTTTTTTTTCCCTGCATCCTATTTTTTCCCCTAAAGTAATCTTTCTTCACAGTGGTTATTATATGTAGGTCACAGTTAAGTTACACACAGATGGATTTCATACCCGGTCTCTTTAATCAGGGTAACCTGGCTAGCTCGTTTCCTCTGGATGCACAACTTTCTCCTACTTTTATTAAAATCAAGAACTGTACCAAGCTGCAGCTAACAGTATTTGAATATGGCATTTCAAAACACCTACATACTTTTTACTGTTTCAAGTCAAATGTTTTGTTATTTATTTTCTGAGTGGTGAGAAAAATGATATTTAGTACAACTGTATCATTAGAAACTAGTAGAAATGAATATTCTTACTAACATTAACATTGCTCACTTCCTTAATCTAGTGAACTGTCATATCAAAAATACTATTTCACTGTATTCAACAGAGCAATAGTAATTCATATCAGATGACACCAAAGGTTTGTTTGTATGGTTATTACAGCATACTGGCAACTTGATGCAGCCTCCTGACATAAAAAATATTTTACATTTTTATCATTCCGATAGCAGGAACCTCAGAGATGCTTTAACTAGAAATAATTTCATTTGCACTGATGACCTCTGAAGTCTTCCAAGATAGTTCTGGTGGTAGAAGTATGTAAAATTGACTCCACTAACAAGGTAGTGTCAGGTACAGATTAATAACACTTGAGTTAGCCTTTCTTTGAGCAAATCGGATCATGAGAAAATCAATGCAGGGAGCCAGCTTTTTACATTCTTCTTGGATTATGGAGACACTTTGTGTTCTGGAATTCAAAAAGAAATGGGGAGACTTAGCTTCAAATGTTACCGCCTCTAGGTTGGTGTATTCTGCAAAACTGAGTATTTAATTTTCTCAGGTGAAATCAGTGTACCTAGAGCTTAACATAGGGAGCATGTTTCCTTCATTTAGAAGGAAATACTCCTGAAGAAAACACATCTTTTAATAGAAGCAATTTAAGAAGGTTTTCAGTGAAGTATTCTTATAAGCTCTATGTCTCAAAACATGGGAGAATTTAAATGCAGATTCAGAAAGAACAAAGGAGGCTGCAACAAAGAAAATGAAACTAGACTGATCAGATGGCTTTAAATTAGGACTTGAAAACAGGTGTTGGAGCCAGCAAGATGAAAGAGACATGAAAAAAACTGTAGGTGCAAAATGGGATGTTCTTGCATGTGGGACTGGATAGCTTGGTAAGGCCAAAGAAGGCAAGAAAGCAAAAATACACATTAAAAAGGTAATAAAAAGGATGCATTTGAAAGATTTGAGTCAAGAAGGCAACAATATGAAAGAGAATGTGACTACAGGATTAAAAAGAGGAGTATTGTCTTTCAAAGAGTTTGAATGACTGTGAGTCTGAAGAGGGAATCTCGGGTATACCGGTACCTAGTGGAGAATGTACACGTAAAGAATTCGCTCAACTCAAATCTGCCTTGCAAACAAGTTTGCTGCAGCATATTAACGAGCTCCCTTCCTCATGTAAAGGCAATTTTTGTTAGCAACCAAGTATGTCTTACAGTACTGGTTCTTTGGGGAAAAGAGTTAAGACTGATAAAAGCACCTCTGTAGCACTAGACTTACTGTACTTAAAATTGCTGTGTAATTGGAGATTTTTCATAATAGTTTCTCATCGTGTCCTGGTTATTATTGTGACTATTGGTTTGATTTAGGAACTACATAGAAAGAAAATTAAAAGATATGTGAAGAAAAAGAATTTTTCTGTCTTTTCTTGTAATAAAATTGAAAATAACTGATGATTATTAAAGATCCTCTTATAACATGGATCAAAATGTTAGTAACTTCCAGTTTTTAGATCTTTAAAGAAAGGCAGAAGTTACACAGCTGTGGAACAGGCAATTCCTTGCTTGCTTGGGAAAGTGACAACAAGCAGCACCGCAGCCGGGGAGGCTTGGAAGGAAACAGAGATGCAGATGACCCAGTATCTCTTCCATTTATTTCCTTGGGAGTGGATTTACTATTTTTGCTACTTTAGCTTATGCTGGTTCTCCAAGTACAGTAAGTTATACAATGAACGCTGTTTTATGCCAGTGTAAGCATATTTACATTTGGGCTTCTGCCATAGAAACTCCTTTTTAAAAGGAAATCAGATCTCATGTTTCTGTGCAGGCATAAGTTTCCCTTGGCTTAAGCTCATGAAAAATACATACAGTTGCATATTGTTCGTTAAAAAAATAAGAGTAAAGTTGGAAATAAGGTGCCTGGAGACAAAGTATAAATCAAAAGAGCAAAACTGTAAGTGATTTCTGTAGGTTTCCAAGACAAAATATCTGGGTTGGGAGAAGAAATCTGAGGGACCTGAGCCTCATAGACACGTATGCATATGCATTTTTTCATATTCTCGTTAAGCCATTTGTTTTGATGTCACCATATATTAATAATTTTATTTTCTTTAAAGGAATCTGGCGTGTGAAATGTATGTATATGCATGCCTTAGCTAAAAATGAATTTAAACAGCTTGTGTATCAGCAGTAGCATTAGAAGTTCAAATATTTTTGCATAAGGATTTTGCATAAGGACTGAGGAAATAATTCTAAGAAACCTATTTTGTGGGGAGTCTTTCTGAGTTTTATATTTTAATTTCCTAAAAAGGTTTTTGTCTGAGGTTTTTTTTGTTGCTTTCTCAAAGAACTGGCAGGGTAAATGGCAGCTGTAAACCTGAGGGTAGGCTGAAAAGTTTTTCTTCCAAAGCCTTCCTTTCATGTTTAGCCAAGTGAGAGACACGGAGTGAAATGTAAACTCTGACTTGGCCTATCCTCCCGGCCTTCTCTCCCGGTGAGCAGCCGGGGGGGCAGAAGGGAGGGGGGCCGAGGCCGCCCAGGGCCGCAAACCACGACAGCCCGGAAGGCACCGGCCGTGCGCCGCGGCGCCCCGGTTGCTCAGAGGAGGCGGAACGGGGAGATGGTGCTCGAGGGCCCTTGATACCGTGCCCCTGGGAGCGGAGCTCCCCATCGCACCCTCTCCTTCTTGCTTCATCCTCCCGCTGGGACAGAAGGAAAAGGCATTTGCGTTACTTCTCGTCCGAGTTGTTTAACTGTTTCTCTTTAATCCCTGGCAGTCTGACTGAGAACCAACTCTGCGTTTTGTTGAACTTTGCTCCGTCTGAAATTACGGACTGGAACCATTTTTATTTAACATAGGAAACAAACTTTGCAGAAACTCAGCCTATGCACTGGAAAAGGAACTTGCTATAAAACATGAAGGGATGTTTGAGTGAAGGTTTGTTGCTGGGAGGCTTTGTGATAAGCTGCATAAATGCGAAATGGAGTTCTGACAATTGAATGACCACTAAGTGATGAGTTTGGTCACTTTTACGTGATCTACTGTGCTGGCCCTCCTGGTTTGTTTTGGTTTTGGCTGTTTTATTTCATTTTTTTTTTTTTTCCCCAGCTGTATTTTATGCATTCAGCTAATCTTAAAGTTCTTTCTCAGTACAGGGACATAGAAAGCTTTCTCCCAGGACAATGGGATGTCTCCCGGGAGAACTCCAGCTATTACCCAGTGCAAGAGAGATACATATGTCTTGTAGTAGCTATAATTGCTTGGAGCCCTGTTTTCTACCAAGTAAGAGTGCTTGGTACCAAGTTTTTGGCTTGTAATCACTGAAAGGACATTTTTTTTGTTTTGTTTATTTGTTATTGGGATGGAAATAGATAAGCAAGCAGCATTCCCTCTCTTGTGTAGAGGTGGATTTCTTTTTGCTTCCAACCCGCCCTCTCCCGCCCAGTTCTCTCTCTGCACTTGTCCTTACTGCATCTACCCTGACTGCTTCCTTCATTCAGTCTGTTTGCTCTGCAGAGAGCACATAGAACTAAAAAATACATACATACAATATTTAAGAATTCTTCTATTGTGGCCGTGAATTTCCCCCTCAATCAGTTGGGGCCCACAAATTCTCTAGTTGATGTCTTAATCTTTTTCCCTATCTGGGTTTATACAGAGTATGCCAGTGATGTTTACATTCTGCACTGATGCAGTTAAGCGTGATCATGAAGAAAAATAGTTTGCTTCAGTCTGAATCACCAGTTTTTGTGAACAATTGCATGGATCCTACTAATATAAAAGTTTTAGTACCTATCCCAGGTGCAGTAGAATGAACTGTGATTTTCCTGTATTCATATGTAAATCATGCTCATCTGTACCCATGTATATACATATGGTTTTCCTTTGTTTGGTATAGAAAGAAAATTATTAAATAAGCTAATATTTAAGATACTATTTAACCATTCATTAAATTATTAGTCTGTTTATAAAATCATACACAAAAATTAAAGATGTCCAAACAAATTGGCTTATATTGAAAGAGAAAATTTTAGATGTTAAATGTGAAATCAGTTATCAAGCACTCTGTCTTCTGGCCAGTGAGAAAGACTCAGTGGTAATTCCTTCTGAGAATTTCCTTGCATTGTATGTGCTCCTTTTGAGATATTGCAAGTGCAACTCCAGTTTACAGTCTGAACTGGTAGAGTACTTGAGAGGAGAGACATACTGTGGGGTAGATATGGCAAATGATATCACCAACATTGAATTTAATTAAGATTTGCCATGGAAAGACTGTCTTAGTAATGCAGGTTACTGCCGTTTGCAGCATTAAGGAGGTGAACTCCCCTCTGGGTTTTTAAAGTTGGAGAGAAAAGAGAGTTTTGAAGGCAGCAGCCCTAATACTAGAGTTGTAGAGTTTTATGGCTTACTCTTGCAAATGTGGAGGCACAGACAGAGCAATTAAAAAATAATGCCTGCTGTGTATACAAGGGAGGATGACCCAGTATTATATTGTAATCCTTCTGACATGCATTCAAGAGCAGCACCAATGATCTGTAGTTTTCAGATATTACGGAGGAATCAAGTGAAGATTGATCCCAGGGAGACACACCTTCAACAGTTTTTTCCAGTAATTCTTTTTAGCTATGTTTTAAAATAAATAATTACATTAAAACAGTTGTTCCAGGATTAAATATCTCACCTTTAATAAAGTGAAATGTGTTTTTCAAGCTGGAAAACATCTCCCCTATCTCCTCATCCTTAGCTTTCTGTGCCTGTGAAAAAAATAAGACGAGAAGAATAACAAGAAAGTCAGAAAAAACATGCCTTAAAGGTCTTATAGCAAATTTGTTATTGTAGTTTTGTATTTTCTTGCAGCATTTTTCTGTTGGGTCTCAAGTGGTCAGGATACTTTCCAGTTTGTTTGTTTGAGGGTTTTTTTTTTAACATTTAAGCTTAGTAAATTAGTACATGAGGGATAAAGTCTTACTGGTTTTTGCCTGTCTTGTGTCTAGCAACATTGTAGCATTACTGAAAATCATTAAATTTAGGGGTATGTTAAGACTGTATAGAACTGAAGCTCTTCCTACATATTTGGGTAAAATCAGTGGACTCATTGCAAGAAAATAATTCTATTGTGTATAATTTTATTTTCCAGTTTTATATAGTTTCATTCATAGTCTTCCAAATAATGTAATATAAATTCTATTTAGTAATACTAATCTAGTGATTTTTTTCTTCTTCTTTTTTAGGGTGTACCTCAGTTACCATGTGCCAAAGCATTGTATAACTACGAGGGAAAAGAACCTGGAGATCTTAAATTCAGTAAAGGAGACATCATAATTTTGCGTCGACAGGTGGATGAAAATTGGTATCACGGAGAATTCAATGGCATCCATGGCTTTTTTCCTACCAATTTTGTTCAGATTATTAAGCCTTTACCTCAACCTCCGCCTCAGTGCAAAGCACTTTATGACTTTGAAGTAAAAGACAAGGAAGCAGATAAAGACTGTTTACCATTTGCAAAGGTAAAACCAGAATAAAATTATTATTGTATTTTAATAATTTCATTCACTTGGATAAGAAATAAGACGACTGTTCTGTAGTCTTGTCTGCATTTTTTTTAATGGAGCTGCACAAAAGGACAAGTAATTCTGCAGGTATTTCTCCTATGTTGATTAGTTTTGCCTTGCTTCTCTTCCCAAATTACATATAATTTCTCTGAGGTTTTATTTTTAAGAATGCAATTTTTCATAATTGCAGTTGTAATGTTTTTAATTTATGAGAAATAACCTACATCATGAATTAAAAGTGTTCCATCTTCTAAAGAAACACTCATTTTAAATTGTTAAAATTGGTACTATTTTCAGCTTTGCATTTAGTAAGCAACATTTTTAGAATATAGATAGTAGACAGAAAGTAGTACTAAACTTTGTCATTCTATATTGCTAATTACATTTTGGAAAATGTGCTGTTTCTTCTTACGTTGTTTCTGTTGTAATTAATTTTCTGTCTTGCAGGCACTTTTGACAGGAATCGGAGCTGTTCCTTTTTTCAGTTTCTGATTCTTTAGTTTATCTAATTGCACAAAAACGTTGCAAGATCAAATGTGAGCTAATCACTTTTCTGCCCTTGCCTATTAAAAGTGAAAAGGATGGCTAAAAGTTCTAAAAAAGAAAGATATTAACATGTGGACAGATAATGGTTATTACAACGCAGAGCAGCAGTACTGTTGAAGATGATTGGCATTACCTTGCATATTTTGATTAACTTGTTGGCAAACTTTTTTTATTTTTAATCTGCAGTCTCGCTTGAGTAAGCCTGTGTGTTTCCAAATATTTTAAGGTCCATATGAAACAGTTCTACATCTCGGTATAAGTGAGAGTAATGTTTAATGTGCACGTAAATCCTTTTTTTCTGTAACATTCTCAAAACCATGTCTAATCCAAAAGCTCTGTGTAGATGTGAAAGAAATCTTGCCATTTACCAGTGGTCTTAATACATAAGTAGAAAGGCAACATCTAGGGAAGATTAGGTAATGAGTCAGTTGAGAAGGAAAAACACTGTGGTTCTGTTGATTAATGCCAAGGGTTTAAAGCGGGGCTGATGAGTATCATAGACTGAACATGGCAGGAACTCTGCATGAAGGACAAAGTCAGATGGCTGAGGTGAGCTGTGGACAGTTAGCTGAACTCTGACAAATAGGAAAAGGAACAGCTGGAACCAACTTCAACCCCCAAACCGGCATGTTCCCTGTTACGGAGTGCCTTCTCTGCAGTCCTTGTCCATGGACCGCCTTCTCTGATTACCCGTGCGTTATGGAGGGAAATTAAATCAGAAGTTTAATTAGAGCTGGGAGACATAATCACTGCATGTTCACACAGGATGATGTTCTGACTGTAATTCGCCGCGTGGATGAAAACTGGGCAGAAGGAATGCTGGCTGACAAGATAGGAATATTTCCAATTTCATATGTTGAGGTGAGTAGAGTTGGGCCCTCGGTAAGGTTGTGCCCACTGTGTATTTCGTTTTCTAACAGGAAAAGTAATCAGTACTGCTGGTGATTCTAAAATAACCTGAGATATAAATAGTCTTAGACCTGAAATAATGCAAGATCTGTGTGTTTATTTTGGGAAACTTAATTACCTCAGCAGTTGAACCAGCGATTTTTACTTAGCTATTTGATACCTGTTTTCATTGAATGGAACTGGAATGAAAGTATGTGGAGACAGTCACTGTGTTTTCTTATTAATACTGAAGTCATACAGTCAATCACAAACCTTAACCACACTTAACCACAAAATTGAAGCAATCAGCAAGTCAGAGAAGTAGGAAGCTTTGCACTTTCCCTAATACCTGCCTCTCAAAACCAAATTAGCACAACTAGAAAGTCAGAGAATATAGGCTGTTGTTGAGCAGCTAAAGCATTGACTTTTACATCCAAAAGACCTTTATATAAAATCTTCTGTACCTTTCTGCATTTCTTATATGACAATTTACATTGAGAGTTAGCAGCTGAGAGTTTCCCCAGCCTCTTAAGGTTTAAGAGTTGAAAGCTGTATCTTCTATATAGAAAGGCATAGATTATTAACATTCATTATCATGAAAATTTTCATTACGGGATGATGCATAGATTTGTCTCTTTCTGGTAGGTATGCTATGGATGCTTGGTAAGGGACACTTCTCCCACTGAAGAGATTTTATTTAAATAAATGAGTCAGAATAATGAAAGAAAAAGGTATTTTCACATTACTTGTGGGATGAGAAATATGTAACTCAGGTCACAGAAGAAATGTTTAACCACAGTAAGAATCAAGTCAGGTTTTATTAATTCAATTTCTGAATGCCCTGATGAGGTGGGGACTTTTTAAAAAATGACTGTGTTGAACCAACGTTTTTTTTTTTAAGGAAAATATGTATATTAGTTTTTATAGGTTGATGTAAGGGAATATCTGGGGATAGAAATCTTCACATAACTGAAAAAAACAACAAAAACAAAAGGATTTCAATGTGATTAGTGCAATTCTAGCTTCAGTTTAAGAAGTTTTTAAAAGCCAATTTAAGATGTTCTTGCCCCTGGCTATTCCTTCCTTGCTCCGTGCAATTAAGTGCCCCTTCAGTTCAGGCAGTAAAGATTTTTTGTGCTGCTTTTTAAAACTAAATCACTTAGCTCAGCCAAGTTAGAAAAAGCCCTTTCCTACAGCTGCCACTTGGGCTAACTATTTTACTAACAACTCTGTTTCCATCTCTACAGAAGTTTGCAAAATGGAGAATACTCTTGAAAAAAAAGATATTCAGTCACAAAATGTATTTCACTGTTGATATTTTCAGACAGATTCCATCAACTAAGAAAATATATCTTCATTTAACCTTTTAGAACCAGGGACAGACACTTGTGTACACACTTGCAAATCCCCAAAGAAATTATATGGGAAATCTAGAATGATAAATAATAGCCAAAGAGATACTTCAGATAGGTGTTTTTTTTCAGCATATGCCAAGACAACACACATGCTGTGGTGAAGAACAGTGAGATATGCAGAAAATGATCCATTTGAATTTTGAAATACCTATTTTCTGATACTATATAATTATTATTCTGGAAACTATGCAGACAGTTAACACAAGTATATCAAACCATTCTGACGTATGTTATTATTAAAGACACTGAAGATGAGAAGAAATTAATATATTTGAGGTATTTTTAATATGGTATTTTTAGTTATATTTTCCCAATCCTGTAGTCATTGCCTGTTTTTTCATAATGACAGGCATTATCTTTGCCTTGCGTATGTTAGTCCACATCCTTTTTTTTTTTTCTTATTTTTTAAAATGTGAATTAGTAGCTGCATTTACTGGAGATTTTTTAAGTAATTAACTTTAAAATGGGCAGTCTGTGGTGTTTATTTTATAGTATAGGCCTGATACTTGTGATGCTTCTTCTATGGTGAAGTCACAGGTTAAATTTTAGATATGTTGAAGTCCATGAAAAGCTCTGATTGACTTTTTACCTGGAGGAACATTTTATGATTCAGTGATTGCTAGTCTACTCTGTTCTATCAATCACTTTCACTTACTAAATTTGTGGTAATAATAAAGGTAAGACTGAAAACATTTTGAGATGAATTTTAATAGTGATTCCATTAAAAGTATGATTTGTTAACTGAGTCAAAAAACATTCCATCTTTGTGTCATAGCACTGTGAAATAATTACTTCTATTTACAAATGAAAAATATATAATGCAAAACATTGCAAAAAAAAAGAGAAATTCTGTTTTCTAAGAAGTGCTAAAACCAAACAAACCCTCTAGTTTTACTAGAGTAAGACTTGATTGACATATTTAAATTACTAGAGTTTTGAGTGATGGAATTTCAAAGCAGGTAAACCAGATTCTTGCACAGCGAGTCTAGAAACTGTATGATTAAGTTCATAACATTTATGTTTATCTCTGTTCCAAAATGAAAGATTAATCAGAACTAAACAGATAGCAGTAGAATTTTTCTGTGTGGAGTACAGTTCTGGGTACAACATACATTTCTTAGAAAGACCTCAAACTTTACATTTTTATGTGGTTTAACACTTAGTAAACACACTCCAATTCTAAAAAGTATTTAAATTTTTACAAGTTATTTAGCACTCATACAGAACAACTAGAAAAATACAAATATCCAGAACAGAAAAACAAAAATGAGGGAAAATAAATCACTTTTTAATCAAAAAGTCAGTAGAAAAAAAGACAGCTTTTGTTTTCCCAAGTTAATGTGAACAACTGGGAAACACCTTTGTTTTAATCCAGCTCTTCTAGCTTTATTCATAGGCAATCTTATAGAAATATAGGAGGAAAAACCCCGAATTATCTATAATGTTCACTGTAGTAGAATTTTAACTTCATTGTCATTTTATACTACTGCATCCATCAGTTAACATGACATCTTAATGAGAACATAGGATTTTATGTACCTAGTATGTCAGGTTGTTTGGGGTTTTTTTATTAGCATCTCTGCTGGTACCAAACAGAGGAGTGTTTCAAAACTTATTTCTTTTTTATGGTGTCTATGCATTTTAGATTGGATTTTAGGCTGGATTTCTAGCCTGGTCTTTTTAACGTTGTATTTACTAGGCTAAATTTTGTCTATCACTTTTAAATTATGTGATCTGATAAAGTGCTTAGAAAAAAAAAAAAACAACAGATTTTTGTAACAGTACTGACTCAGAAAAATAAGACGAGAGCTTTTATGGGAACTTTCCTCTACTTTGTGACTGTTTTGCCTGCCCAGACCTTTAAACAGAAAATTTATGTAAAAAGTGAATGTTGCATATTACGGCTTAAAACAGTGATTGTTAATTTCGAGTAGAAAATTATAGATCCCCATTGTATTTGAATATGATAATCTCAGTGTTACAATTCCAATGACAGCTTCTGAGCATCATAGTTTTGATTAATGTATTTGTTCTGGAACTCTAATTGCAAAGCTGAATTGAGGTTTCTAAGCTCTTGCCTATCCTGCAGGGTGATACTTAGCAAAAATAATAAAGTCAAATAAGGACAATGTTTACCCTACACACTTTACTCCTTTGTTTCCAAATATACGTGAAAGGGAAATGCTGTCTAGGAACTGGAATTTGACTAATAATAGTATTGGTAATGTGGAAAAATAGCTCCTTGACATATGGTAATGTAGTAAAATTGCATGAATAAAATTTTTGGATGAATGTGAATAGAAAGATCATTTGAAGGAGAAGATAGGGTGTTTTCACTTTATTTCAGAAAGTGATTAAATTCTAACTCTCTACGTGTGAGTGAAGAACACCTGAATTCGTTTGTAAAATAAAGTACAGTAAAGCACAGCTATAAGAGACTTTGAAACAGGGCTTGCATGGTAGTCTACTTGATAATTTCTCTAGACAGCTCACCTTGACCCCTTACTGGAGCGCTGAGACGCAGCTCAGCTGGCCACCTCTGTCTTGCTCCTTTGGAAAGTTGTTCTGTTTCCTGGGTTTTGGTGGGAAGGGGAGTTGCATTTCAGGCTACCTATTACAGCAAGATTTTATTGAATGGAAAAAACAAATAAATATGAATATGAAAGAGGAAGTAAAGAAGCTTCAGTTCAAATGCATCTGGTCAGGAAAGCAACGTAGAAAATGTGGGAATGGATAGAGGGGTATTTGTTGCAGTCAGGAATGCTGTATTGAAACAGTTCATAGCATGAGTGGGATGTGTTCCCCATGGTGACCTTGAGCCGTTTCATTGGAGAACGCGTGCAAGTTCTTCATTTCTCTTCTCAAGGAAGAAGTAAATTGCAGTTTGCAAAATATTCTGCAACTATTGCTGTCCTCAGGTTGCTTCTAAGAAAAGGCCAGTAATCAGTTCTTTTCCATGTTTGGGTTCATACTACTGTCTTCTGCTTTCTTCTCTACATAAGAAAGCTCAATACGTTGCGTATATTTGAATCAGTCCCATGGGCAAGCCTTATTAACTCTTCTCTAATAGGTTGTTCGCTCTACAGAAGTAGTCACATCCTGCAGGGATTAATAGCTTCAGGAGGTAAACAAACATAATGAGGTGTAACAGGAACCTTGAGGTGCTTATCTCAGAGTGGCTTTTGGTTTGTTTTTTACTCCTGGATGATCCCTTAACTATTCCGATTAGGTAGTTCTTGTTTTAGCAGTGAGTACTGCTTTTCTCTCTCTGGTCTGTGTAATTTGTGAACAGGCTCTTTGCTAGAAAAAGGGAGTAGATTAGGTAAGAATAGAAGTGGTTGCAGCCGTTGTATATGTCAGTATGAAAGACACAGATTCTTGGAAAGGACATGAAGAATTTCAGTCTGAGTTGAAAAAATGTGCAAAATACATAAAAGGATTAGCCTTTGAAAGGCCTGCATGTTTTGCCATGATGAAGGATAGGATCCTGACAGGATGAGTAGCAGAGTAGGCTTTTTTTGGGCCTTGTTTTCTACTTGTTTTGTATCCTTCAGCCTCATATCAGTGTTCTGTGATAAAATACCATTGTTTTCACTGGTCTGTTAGAAGTATATCCACTCTAAATTTAAAATTTAACAAATAAATATAAATATCTAAATAATGGGCTTGCAAGTGAATTGGAGAAAGCTGTATGGTTATGTCTTCTGTACCACACAAGTGGTACAAAATTATTTTGTCCATATGATCTGTGTCCTGTATCTGCAGGAAGGAAAATCTAGCGCACACCTTTTTCTTAGGAATGTTTACTACTGTGATATTGTCTTCTCCTGCCCTTCCTGTTCTCTTCAGCTGCCTTCTAAAGGACAAACAATAAGAACATTTAGAAAAAAATTCTATATTCTCACCTTTGTATCCTTTTTCAAATTCGCCATTATGCCCCTCTTCCACTGCAGGATGTCCTAGATAGTTCTTCCTCTTAAAGCATGTAATAATTCTAATTTTCCTACTGTCACATCTTAGTAGGTTTTGATGTCAGCTCCTCATTGTTCCAGTAGTTCTAGTTTTGAACTTACTTTGTCTATTTCTTCTGTATATGCATGGAATTTCCTTCCAGATCTCATCTTTATACCACTTGAAAACCTTTTGTATATTTTTAAAAATATATGTTCTTTATTCTTTTGCACCACTTGATGTATATCTACTTGTCCTTGGAGATAGGAAAGTGTGCAGGGTATAAGCTGTTGTCATTTGTGGGAGCTGCATTTAAATCAGTGTTGATGCTATCATGATTAACAATGTGGTTTTTGTCTAAAAAAGATTTGATGGGGTACAATACTGCTTTAAAACTCTTCATGAGCATAGTAGGTATTTTAAAACTTGTGGAAAAATGGGTAAAATAAACAGAAGAAATCATATGCTGAAGAATAGAAATAGTACTTCCACAGTAACTAATTTCATTCTTTCATCCTGATGTTCTTCAGAAAAGATTTTTCCCTTCTTTGTAACTGGCTACGCTTATCCAAATAACAGTATTCAGTATTAGTGGTACATATTAACATTAGCTAACTTGGTCAGAAAACTGTTGCTAGTGATACTTCAGCTCATGAATAAATGAGAGCTCTGACATTATTATTTCCAATAGCTCTAGAATACAAATAAAATTTTCTGGAAATAAAGGGTTTGTGAAAAATGTACAGGGTTTTTTTTTGTTGGGTTTTTTTCCTCCTCTCTTAAATAGCTTACATTTCATTGTAAGAAAAAAATGTGTGGGATTCCTTATTTCTTCATTGAAAAGGAAGGATTTGTTTGCATTTAATGTAACATTGTTGTAACAAAATAACATAGAGAAAATTTCATTGTAAAAAAAAATCATTAGATAAGATTAAAAAACAAAAAATAATCCATTTGAGGGTTCTTGGGTACAGAGATGCTGCCTCCTCATTAGAAAATTCAGAAGCTTCCACAGAATTGCCAATATATGATTATTTTCTCTTTATGCTGTCTTATGCTTGAATAGCTGCCTGTTGTCAGGCAGTGTACTGGTGTAGCTGAATCTTTAGTCTGTCCTACTGTGGTCTTCAGTCTGCATTTAGGAAGCCTGCTTTTTACTATGGGTAGTGTTAAAGATATGTGCATAAATACCAAAGGATACCGGGAGAAATGTCTTCGAGAGCCCACATGCAAAGGTGTGGGCTTATGCCATGCTTACAAACAAAACAAAAAAGGTTTAAAATGAAATGAACATTCAAGGAGTTTTGTAATACAGATTTTTATATTATAAAGTCAAAGGGAACCACTCTGATTTAGTCTGACTTCTGGATAACACAGGCAGCAGATATTGCTGAATTAATCCATGGCTAGTCTAGAGCATAATGTCCTTTCTTGACTGAAATTTTACCTCTGATGGGTAGTCCACACCAGCCCAACAGTAAGTGTTTTGAGTTTGTAGTGAAAGTCTTGTGACTCTGTAATGATTAATTTGTAGAGTAGGTGAGTATGTTGCAGTTTTAAGTCGCATGGTTTAAATTCTATTATATTATGAATAAATGCAGAATAGGGGTATTTTTTGTTATATTCAGGTGATTTTTATAAATAAAAAATACTAATGTGTGACTATCTCTCGTAGTTTAACACAGCAGCCAAACAGCTGATAGAATTGGATAAGCCCTCAGGTTCTGCTGTTGACTCTGGAGAAGGTACCTCTGGGGCAGCCCACAACAATTCAACCCAAAAGCACACCGATACTAAGAAAAACACCAAAAAACGTCACTCTTTTACCTCCCTCACTATGTCCAACAAGTCTTCACAGTCTTCTCAGAATCGCCACTCGATGGAAATTAGTCCTCCTGTCCTCATCAGCTCCAGCAACCCAACCGCAGCAGCCCGCATAAGTGAGCTGACGGGACTTTCTTGTAGTGCCCCTTCTCAGGTAATTTCCATGAAATCAAATATAAATTATATGTGAGGTTTTTTTTTTAATAAGTATTAAGGCTTCTGATCTTGTCAGATTACTTGCTTTGAATTATTAATGATATGTAATTAATATTAATGTACACTTTCATGAAGTTTGTCCTCCAGCATGAGAGCATTTAAGGAAAACATTTTACAACACTTCTTATACAATGATAGCAAATATTTTTTGTTTTGTAAGTTAACTTTTTTCACAGTTTTTAATTTGTAAATTACCACAAGAATTTTTATTAAACTGTGGAAACTAGAAACTGGAGTGATTTAATTTCTTGGGTTTTTTCTAAATTGAATATAATATTGGATATTAATAAAGCATGTGCAAGTAAAAGGTAAATTCAATTTGAAAATTACGTTAGTTCCAGAAATGTAGCATATTAATCTGATTGTGATAAGTAGAAATATTTATCTGCCTTTATTTCTTTGTTAATCTCCCATTTCTTCAAAGCTTTTAGTTACAAGCTACACTAGTTTATGAACAATTCTCTGTTTCACATAGAGATTGCATCATGGGAGAAGAGATAGTACTGGAGACTAAGAAGTGTTGGTGTCATTTTACATGAGCTAGTAAATGTGTTTTATTTGCATGTCTTTGGGATCTGACAGCCTTCTGTGGAAAAAAACAAGATTGACATTGGTAAAAGCATGTTTCACGTTGATAGTTCAATGTATCTCCAGTATTTCTGAAATGTCAGGGGGAAAAAAACAAGTGAGCATTGTGATCAGATAGTAGAGCCCTGGTGATTTTGACCATGAAGCTTACAGCTGTGTCTTTGTGATTTTGACCATGAAGCTTACAGCTGTGTCAAAACCATCTCCTATTAAACTACTCACAACTGAGCCTGCTGATTTTTTTTTTTTTTCCTTTGACAGGTTCATATCGGTACTACAGGGCTAATTGTGACTCCACCCCCTAGCAGCCCAGTCACAACAGGGCCTTCATTTACCTTCCCATCAGAAGTTACCTACCAAGCTGCTCTTGGTGTAAGTACCGTTTAAGAAAACCCAGCCTTCTCATTTGTCTTTGGTCTGTACAGTAATTTTTTTTTAAATGAGTTCTGATACACTGATCAGAAGTTATGATTTTATGATGATTGTCCATGTGATAGGCAATGGTATAAATTGAACTATAGCAAAAGCATTATTGATACAATAATGTTTGCATCCTGTCATGCATATCCATTTCTCCAGCTTTCCTCTGTCATTTCTCTGTAGTAAACACAAGAAGCACACTTTCTTCCAGAACAGTGTTTCTTTTCAGCTTGAGTAGGAAAGAGCTTATGCTAGGGGGCAGGTTAGGGGAAACAAGTAAGGTCTTCTAAAAATCCATCAACTTGAGACCACAGCTGCCAGATATTTATACAGTGTGCTTTTGCCCTGCCTTACTCATTAATGCAGGTTGTGCTATAGCAATGCTTTTCCCTTTTATTGTTAACGACTCCTTCGATATGGGGATCATCTTTGCAATCCTACTGTTAAATGTATGTTAATCTTGAACCAGTTAATAATCTTCTTATATTTAGATTCATATTTTAATGTCAAAGAGTGGTTGAAGTCGGAAGGGACCTCTGGAGGTCATCTAGTCTAATCTCCCTGCTCAAGCAGGGCTACCTAGAGCCGGTTGCCCAGGACACTGTCCAGACAGCTTTTGAATATCTCCAAGGAGGGAGACTCCACAACCTCTCTGGGCCACCTGTGCCAGTGTTTGGTCACCTTCACAGTGAAAAACTGTTTCCTGATACTGAGACAGAACCTCCTGTGTTTCAATTTGTGTTTCACTGGGCACCGCTGAAAAGCGCATGGCTCCATCATCTTTGTACCTTCCCACCTTCCCTTCAGGTACTTATATACATTGATGAGATCCCCCTGAGCCTTCTCTAGGCTGAACAGTCCCAGCTGTCTCAGCCTCTCCTCATAGGAGGGATGCTTCAGTCCCTTAGTTATCTTAGTAGCTCTTCACTGGACTCTCCAGTATGTCCGTGTCTCTCTTGTACGGGGGAGTCCAGAACTGGACACAGTACTTAACGATTGGCCTCATCAGTGCTGAGGAAGAGGGGAAGGATCAGGTCCCTTTACCTGCTGGCAAGACTCCTCCTAATGAAGCAAGCCACTCCTAATGAAGTACCATTACCCTTCTTTGCCCCAAGGGCACATTGTTGACTTATGTTCAACTTGGTGTCCACCAAGAGGGACCCCCAGGTCCTTTTTTGCATATGAGGTGTACATCTAATACTAGAAACAATTATATAGTAATTCATGTAATCACTTCTTTCATCCTGGCCTTCAGAAAACACCTGTGAGAACTGAGCAAACAAAATCAGTTTTGGTATCATTTGTGCTGTTAGGCAGAGTACAAGTCTAGCTAACATACATGCCGCAAACATTGAGTAATTGATTTGATTTGTGGCTGAGAAACATTCTGGAGAGGATAGGGTAGGCAGGAGCCAGAGTTCTGCCAGAAGTTGCTTTTTCTTTCCTCTCAGTAACGAACACTTTTGTTTGTTATCAAGAATCAGTAGTTCTTTCTTTGATGCCAATATGGAAAAATACTTTATTTTGGTGCTGATGCAAAGTCATTAAACCACCTCGGGTGCTTTAGTTGCATAAGCTTGTTCAAAAGCGATCTCACCATTGGTACTCATAGGAATTAAATTACAGTGGTAAATGCAGCATGGAGTGAAACTCCTGCCACATGATCGTCCTGTATCCTGGAGTGCTACTTTCTCTTTGTCATAACCATGTTCCTGGTTATGTTTCCAATTAGGCACATAATTCCCATTGAGGATCTGAATTATTCTTTGCCACCCTCTTTAAAAGTCAGTGACCTTCTGCACATAATGTTCTGTTTCTTCTTGACTTGTTTTCAGCATGACTGAAATACAAGGTGGCAGCTGAGACTATGGTCAGGTTGTTTCTGTGTTCTTTTACTAGAGATGATATTAGATGATGATGCAGTTTATAGTCACAGACTGTGAAATGTGTCTTTTACATCCACTTTTCCTCTTGCTTCATAAACTCTTGTCTTAATTCTAGAAGTGTGCAAAACGGTTCTGACAGGTTAAGAGAGAAAGTGATGTTCTTGTCTCTCTAGACATTTCCCTTCTGGAAATACCCTCCCTGATATCCTGAGCGTTACTTTTAAGCTATGGAACAATTGTGATTGTATGATTTAATACATCAGAAGTGGTTGGCTTGAGTCCTTTTGCTTTTGTATGCATTGTATTTTGTAAGTATAAACTCCTGCATTTCTCTAAGATTCTCCCTTTAGCTTTTTTTTTCATTTCTGAATAGTAAGCAGATGACAAGGGAGTTGGATTGGAACTGGGAGTTTCTCTTTAGCATGAAGTCGATTTAATTGGTCTTCTTCCTGTCAATCGTCTTGGTGTTTATAACACTTTTTAAAGTAACTGATTGTTCTTTGAGAGCAAGCTGTTTATACAACTTATTTTACTTCGTGCCAAACTCATATTAAGGCAGAAAGAAGAAATCAGAGAGGATGAGCATGATTCCCCATCAGTGAAGAAGAGAAGTATATATTCCTTTACAGTAATTCTGAATTTATGTACTGTGCTACATTTTTCTTTCCTGAATCTACAAGCAAAGAAAAGCTAACGTCTTCTCTTATCTTCTGTAAGAAAGATGTCTTTTTTATTGTTCAGAGGAGATACTTTGAGCTGTCTGGTTGGGTAGCAATTTTCTCTAATACAGTTCAGATTAAATTCCAGTCCCAAAGAGCTTGCGAGTCTTTTATCTGTGTTTATGTATAGGATCACATTTTAATTTGTTATGTTTTTATTTTGTTGGTTCAGAAAATGCCAATTGTATTAATTTTATTTTGTCCATAATAATCTTTTGTAGATGCTAGTTGGTACCAAATGCAGGATGAAGTTATTTATTTACAAATTTGCAGACAAAACTGACACAAATAAGACTTAGGAATGAGAGTGCTTTTTGCCGAGTGACCATGTACACTATCTGCTGCTTATATCACTTAAGCAAATTTTAATTTGCGTTCAGAAAACCTGTGCTAATTTATTTAAAAGTTTTATTTTACAGCAGCAGTTCTTTAGCTGGCAGCATTGATTCTTGTTTTATGTTTTGAGGTTTGATTCTTTAAAATTGAAGAAGCTATGAACTGAGACAGCTGAGGCTTTTGACTGTGATATTATCACTTACACTGTTCTCTGGGACTTCAAACTGCAACTTTGCCTTTAATGGGGGCATTAGTTGGTCTGCTTTTCTTGGCCACTGGTATTTTTGAACCTTGTAGGTGCTTAGTATATTTGAAGTTCTTTATAAAATATAAATAGCAGATGTCAAGTTCAGTAGTTGTTGGGTGAAAATATGCACATACAATTATGTAAGGCTCATTTACTTGGGAGGAAATTCCTGGATGCAATTTATAAGGTAGTTATCTAATGGAGGAGATCTAGTTGCCATAGATTTTTCTGAAAAAACTCTTAAAGGAAGTATGTGATTTGAACCACGTTATGGGAAAAACAGAGACAAAATATACCACAGCAAAGTTAGTTATATTCAAAAGCAGCAGAAGAAAACCAGAATATATCAACAACAGATAATTTACCTTCCTTTCATTCTGCCTTTGCAAGTCTCTTGAGAAGTTAAAAGTATTCTGGATTGCAATCAACCTAGATATCTATATTGCTACTTCTGAAGGTTGAATATGTTGATTTTGAAAATGTGTCATGGTATGTGCACTTAACTAGCAGAAATAGGCAGTCAGTATTGGAGTGATTTACATTCGCTTACCTGCTGAAGGTTTCAAAAATTAAAAAATCCTTCTTTTTTCTGGGCCTTATCTCTTGCCCACACACCCCAAAAAATTGTCCCTCTATGTTAAAGTATATAAGGTAATCTGAGTTATTATTAATAAGGCAGAAGCTGTGCGGGTTATAGTATGCTGATGACATTTAGCTCTCTTTCATGTAGTTCCAGTTGATTCAATCGTGTAAGTCAGTCAGGAAGAGGTTTAAGTAAGAACTGTCTTGAGTTTTAACCAACAAAAATGCAAATCAACTTTTGTTAGGAAGAGGAAGCAGCTGAAGGAAACTACAAGGTTTTGTATGAGAGGCCTGTTCTTGATAACATATATTTATAATTTAGGAATTTTGTTAAACATGAGCCTTAATTTGTTAGCCCTCAGCGTATTTTGCAAGTCATATATTTTTCCCTAGACTTTGTGGGAGCAAAGGCAGTTAATGAATGGGGTTTTTTCCACTGTTGTGCCTTTTGTTATTCTTTGAGTGAACTGATTATTGAGTGATATGGGAATGCAGCCTAATTATATTTAAACTTAGTAATATGTATGAGTTTCTAGAACACGAGTATAGGTACCATTTGAAGTTTTTACATAAATTATCAAATTAGGTAATGTTTCCTCTTCCAATTAAAAAAAAAAATCACATTTGCTGTTATATATTCTTGAAACTACACTTTGTTGTCTGAAAAGTGTTGCAGAAACTTTCAATTTTTCCCCCTCAACTACCTAAAATAAAAATACTCTTAATTATTTTGATAAGTGGATTTTATTAAATCCTGGGGGGGTTTACATATATTCTTTCACAGAACGTTGAATGTGGGAACCATCCAAACTAGCTTATGCTCTGGAGGTAGGTATGTTTCTCAATAGCTAGTAAAATGGTTACATGCCAGAAAACTTCCTGAAAACTTGGCTAGAGCATTTGGATCTACTTTATCAAGTTGTAGCAATGCAAACTGAGGAGCCGTTTGTCCTCTAAAGCCTATCAGGTAGTTTATTTAGATTTCTAAGTACTTGCCAAGTCCTTAGGAGTTTAATTGGGCTGTGGCTCACTGCAGGTTACATTACCATAGTAATAGACATGGGGAGGAGAGCAGAACCTGAATAAAGCCGAATAAAATAGAGCTGGGAAGGTGCCTTTATTGCAGCTAAAAATTCGATGTGTATTGTGGGTTCAATTGAATAAAATACAGTGCCCAGCATTTATATCTTTAGAGATGCAGGAAGTATGGAATAGTGACAGCCTTGATGTTTTGCATAAATAGGTTTAATTTTAAAGATTTACAAGTAATCATTTCCTAATGTGGATTCACACCTTCTACCATGTATAAAGGAATCTAGATGCCTAAAAAAAAGGGTCTGAATTTATATTCTATACACAGGTTGTTTAAAAGTTAGATGCTCACGTTCAGCTTGGGTTCAGCCAAGACATTTGTTGAAGTTGACTTTGCGGGGAGTAACTTCTGCTGTAAAGCAACTGAAAGAGAAATGTTGGTATTTCGGTATGAATTATCAGGATATTTTAAAAAGATTGTTGGTTGGATGAGGATCTACCATGTGAAGCAAATGCAATTGCCTTTCTTGTAAATAACTCAACCGTTAGTATCAAAGCTCACAATGATGTTTCTCCAGCAGGTCCTGTCTGCTTTGTGTTGGATATAGGAGGCCTATTTGGACTTAAGAAATTGTTAATGTACAGTCGTAAGAAAAAAAGCTTTAAACAGAATAGGAATATTTTACAATATACCATGCAGTTAATATCGTAACTAAGCATAAGAATTTTGACTAAAAAACTATTAATCAATTTTCTCTAGATTTGAAAGCTTTTAATTATGCAGTTCTTGATTGTGTCTTGACAGTGTAAGACTGTCAAGTTCAGAGTGCTGCCTTTTTGTGAACAGTTACACCAAATGCAGCGAGGTAGTAATCACATAGTGTAGAACTAAAATTTGCTTTCCTTAGGTTTTTGTTTAGAAAAACAAAAAAAACCCCTTTAGAAGTAGGATGTTTGAGTGCAATTAAAATTGCTTTCAATTTTAATTTTAATTTTCAATTTTTTTAATTTTAATATTATGCTGTACAGTTATATGCTGAGGTACTGGAAGAGCCAGGCAGTAGTTCAGGACATTTTTTTAATTTATATTTTTGTTACGTGATTTTTAAACCTGAAGTGGTGTGGTGTAGAGTTTTGTTTCAGTGTTAAAGAATTGTGTGAAGTCAAAGATTATGTTTGAAATTAATTCAGTTTTACATTTTCAAATTTTGGACTGTTTTTATTACTCTTTTTGTGTGTATTGTAACACAAATAATTATTTTTGGAAGGAGGGAAAGGAAAAGTTCTCCTATTGTGGGAGACTTTTCCCAGGAGTGTCAGTACACAGGTCCTAAAGAATTGTCTGAGGCTTTACAGAGCAGAAGGTAACAATTGCTCCATTGATTCTCAAAAGGCGCAGAAGCCTGTAGGCAGGACCCCCGTTAGGATCTGCCTGTAAAGGAACCGTGCCTTTTTACTGGGGTGTTTGTTAAAGATTACCAGTCTTGATAATACTGAATTTCAAAAGCTAACTCTTTAAACTAGAAGAATAGGAGAAAGTGGTAACAATAGCTCAGTGACTATGGACTTGTATTGTGCTTGCTTTTGTAACCCACACATCAAAAGAAAATTTTCCCCAGAAGGGGTGGTTTTGGGTGCACTGCTGCTGAATTATATATTATGTTTCAGCTTCAGGTTACAAAAACAATCATGTTTTGAAGTACAGTCAGCAGTAGGATGCAAAATCGGCCTCCTGGAAGGCTTCTGAATTTTTGTTGAGTCCTGTCCAAAAGATGTTATAATTAGAAACAATGCTTTCCGTTTTTCCTCTGCTGAGAAATTGCTTGTCATTAGCTTAATTTGCTGCCAAGACTTCAAGATTTTAAACTGGAAAAAGAGAAATACAGACAAACCTGACTCTCCAGTTATATCGTACAGAAGGTAAAGGAATATTGAACTCAACTGGTTTTTTCCCATTTCCTTAGAATATCATACTCTTTTTTTTTTTTGCAGCTGATTCAACTCCTCAAACAATATTGATCATCTGTTGCTATTTTTTTTGTTCTCATAAAATCAGAATGTGAATCCCCCACTTCCACCACCACCTCTCTTGTCTGCTGCAATCATTGCGTCGGCCTCTTCTGGAGCTCAGTCTGCAGGTGTAATACCAAGGCCTACATCAGGATCAACTGACCAAATGGCACATTTACGACCACAAACTCGTCCAAGTGTGTAAGTAAAATTGAAACTTTTCGCCAGTCAGAAAAATGGCACGAGATCAATAACTTACATGTACTTAAATCATGCCAGCTGGCTACGTTCTGCTAGAATTCCCAGAAAGCCAAGCATACAACTCAGAACAAAGGCAACAGAAAATGCATAAAAGTGATATCCCAAATAGCCTTCATACTGAGAGTTATTTGTATCTAAGGTAAGTATAATCAGCTGTTGCTGTGTATAGAAAGGACTCACTTCAAAAATGTATTTATCATGCAGAAGATGAATGAATCCTTGAGTTAGCTGTGAAGACTGTATAATTCGCAAGTGGCAAACTGGAGTGAAATTACTCAATGTTTTCTGTTACGTATGGAATGAAAAGACTATTCTCATATGGAATAACTTATGCCAAAACACAGAAAGTGCTGTATTTCATTTAAACTGTTATATTAGAATGTAATTTTCAGACTGCTTGTGTAAGTTGCGATTGAAATTTGACTGAAGATTCTACAGTTAATTAGTGGGTGGCAATTTGAAATGAAGGCAGAAAGCTGCTAGTTAGCATTATGTCTTCACACTTGTAATACAAGCAAATGTGCGTCATCCTTCTGTGTGAAAATATTTTGTATATTAACATGTGCTGCTGACAACATATTTCTTCTTGGAAACTTCTTTGTGTGCAGCTTGGAGAGGAAGAACAATAAAAGAAAAAATAAAATCGAGGAGTGGCTGAACCATCTAATAGGACACGTTTGAATAATGCAAGGACCGCTTTTGTTCTGGGTCTTTATTTTTACCTTCCCACCAGGTTTGCTCCCACTCCCAAGGAGTGCCCTTCTTGTATAGCAGGTGCATCTGGATTTGGACTGTTTCTTTGGTGTCAAGCATTTTAACGCTGCTTCTTATGGGTTATTGTGCTTAGTGCAGTTAATCAAGTTCCCATCTCATGTATTCCCATCCTCCATCTTCAAAGGGTTGCTCTATATGAGGATACTAATGATATTTGGAATGATTTAACTAAAAGGGAAGTTAATGAACACCAATTAAAGCACATCAGTTGCTTTCCCATAGAGCTTCAGTATGTGGCTTTGTAGATCACCTCTGAATCATGTACTAGGGGAGCCTTTTGTTGCCAGTGTGTCATATGTTGCCTTTAAAATGTATTTTGGACTTGCTTTTCCAGGTACCTATATTGCCTTTAAAGCATTTTTGCAGGTAATGCAAAGTTTCCTCAGTGGTCAGCAAGGAATAAAAATATAATGCAAAAAAGAGAAGCATACAGTTAATGCTGTCGTTACTGTGCACGAGAGACAGTTTTGACGAGAGAATGTTTTGTAAAGCCGCTTTTTTCCCCTTGGGGTAACGAGGGGAGTGGGAAAGACCAGCATTGCAAGTGATGGTGGATCCTTTTTCAAAAAAGGGGATATTCTTCCCATCTATCCTAATTGGCTGCCTCTTGTGAAAAGTATATTCTTTTTGAGAAAATGTGATTTATTAGAATGCTGTTTCCCATAGGTCTGGATCCATAATTATATAAACTTTTTTATTTAGAAGGTTTAAAATGTTTTCTTATGTTCAAACTGTGGTGGAAAATAGAACGCTGTGGTAGTTAAAACAGTATAATTTTTTAATGTGGTAATAGAAAATTGTGCAATTTTATTTGAAGACTTCTCTAGGAATATTCCAGCATGCAACTGTAGGAGCTTCAGGGGTTTTTTTACTTTTTTTTTTTTCTTCAGAGTATCTTTTTAAAAAGAAAGGCAAAATTTTTGTGAACTCTCACTATGATTTCAGATGCACTGTATTGTGCATTAATGTGGCTTAGAAGGAAACAGAGGAAATAACCTTTACAAGTGAATAACTGCTAGCTACCTTACCCATAGACTTCAAGTTCTAGTAACATACCTCTTTTTGGCACTGCAGTTGCACAGACATTCCAATTTTGCAATTCGAAAGGTAGTTCTGATACAGATTTTTCACTCCCAACTAACAGAACTTCTCTGTGTTCCCCACCCCTCCAAAACAAAAGAAGTTGGCACGTCACAAGGTGTAAGAGAGGCTAGAAGCAGGTGGAGGGAGAGAGAAGTGGGACAAGCTGGGATCTATACCTGATAAGCGCCTATTTAATTAAGTTCACTAACTTAATTAAGAAAACGGGCAATGTTACTAGAAGCATTGTACATGGCATTAAAGTGCAGTTAGGAGGATAGTCTTAATGGTCGTTGTTTCCCCTTAATATCGCTGTAACTTGTGTTTTAAGATTGTAACAGTACGGTGGATCAACGAACACATCACCCTTTCTGCCATGCCTTCTCATCTCTGATTGAACTCTCTCTGCCAGATAACAAAAGTGATCCTTTCAGTTGTTTTATGTTTTTCAATTTCATCTACTTTCCTGTCTTTTAGGTATGTTGCTATATACCCTTACACTCCTCGAAAAGAAGACGAACTGGAACTGAGGAAGGGAGAAATGTTCTTAGTGTTTGAACGCTGTCAGGATGGCTGGTTCAAGGGAACTTCCATGCATACAAGCAAGATTGGTGTTTTTCCTGGAAATTACGTGGCTCCAGTTACAAGGTATATTTTTATACAAGTGTCTAAATAACTGTCCTGGTTTTTGCTAGGATAGGGTTAATTTTCTTCTAGTTTCAAGTCCAAAATGTTTCTGTTCTTGTACTTAATGCTAAAATTGGATAATAGAAGAGCTGCTGGTTTTAGTAACTAGCTAATTTTTCAGTTGGTTTTTAGTGTTTTGCTTTTAATTTTGGCAGGACAGTGACAAGTGCATCACAAACAAAAGTTCCTATGTCTACTGCTGGCCAAACGGGACGAGTGGTAACTATGGTCAGCCCTTCCACTGCTAGTGGAACATCTCAGAAGCTCCAGGGGAACGGTGTGGCAGTGAACTCCAGCACAGTACCCACAGCTGTGGTTTCTGCAGCGCATATCCAAACTAGTCCACAAACCAAGGTCCTTATGCACGTGACAGGACAAATGACAGTCAACCAGGCTCGCAATGCAGTTAGAACAGGTAAAAAAAATAAATAAATAAAATAAAATAAAGCTTTTTATGTGTGGTAGGCAAACTGTAGGGTCTGTCTGGGCAAGTAGCTGGAGTCAGGGTGTGTGTAAATGTGTTGGGTTTTTTTAAGGCATTTTTAATGTTGGTTTTTAGAGTTGAATGTTTTCTGAAATTACAATATATCTCTCTGAATTGTTGATCTTTTATTATTCTCTTCTAAGCAACTGTGTGTACATACATACTCCTGCTGTTGGGAATGTATATGCGAGTACATCAGGTGGAATTTTTTTTATTCCAGCAGTATCTGGAATGGGGACATTCTTTGAGCTTCCTCACTCAATATACAATTCGTATAGTAAGAACATTTGAGTCATAGCTTATTTTTTTGTGTTAACTGCGTAACAGCTACAGATTGCTCTTAATTTAGCATTCACTTTTAAGTTATCTCCTAATATCTTTGGAGACCTTTAGCATTCTTTCCTTCTTTTTCAGGGCTCTAGCTCAGGGTTGATCCTTAGGCATTTTAGTTTGTTCTCTAACCTTGACTGCAACTTCTTTCAGCTTTCACTCTGAAACACTAAGGCTATACTGGCTTCAAGATCTATATGATCTATGTCATGAAATTCTGTATTTCTGACAGATATAACTCTGCTTTTACTGTCTGGGGCAGGCCACATCATAGTGAAGCATGCCTTCTTGTTATTTAAACCCAGATCCAAAAGGACTGATAGTGGTGTTTCAAGAGTTTTTGTTTACCAAATCCATGCACTCCTCTGTGGATTTGCCAGGCTAGGAAAATACCACACAACTGGAGCCTGATCTGTTCCAGGTGCTTCTAGGGCCTCAAAAGAAAATAAAATAAAAATAATTTTAAAAAGTCAAACAAACAAAACAAAATTCCATTTCAAACTATCCCAGTGTTCCCTCTTTCAGCCTTTAATTTGAGGCCTAAGATCTCCTGGCTGAGAGAGTTGTAATGAAAGGGGTTTTTTAATCACAAGTTTCTTATTGACAGAGCAGAAGAGAGAGCAAAAGATGCAAATGGTTTTATCTTTTATCTCCTTAAGGATGATTGTTTCTTATGGTGTCAAGATCCATGAATTAGCTCACCCTGTCTTCCGAGTCTTATATCTCTTAAAATGCCCTATGCATGTTCAGATGTCAGTACCCAGGTTTGCTTTTGGAGGCAGGATATATACATATGTCTTTAGATATTTCATTTCCTTAATTGGCCCTATCTTCCTCCAGTCTGATCTTAGGCTGGAACAGATGTGATAGTCCTCTGCAAAAACTTTATTCTTTACCTTAAAATAAAAATAAACCAGGTGCTGTTGGCAGCTAGTAAGAGAAACTAAGCAAAGCATCTGTACTTTCCTGCCTCTCAGGCATAGGTGGTTTCTACCCTAAATCCTTCTTTTGAGCTGCCTAGAAGCTTGCAAGTGACAGCACAAAGGAGAAGGCTCCTGTGGGGTCCAGAGGCCTTTCTGTCTGTGCAGCTCTACACCACTGTCAAGATGAATAAGCTCTTACAGTTTGATTCAGCTGGAAAACGTGACAACATACTTCCCACCAACTTCTCAGGTCTAAAATGGAAAATCAAAGGGGCTGCACTCCCTTCACAAAGAACTTAACATTGGATTGCAGTGTAAAGGTGTAGTTAGTCACAAATACAGATCTGTCCCTTATAAGGAGAACTGAGAGGACTGAGAACTGACTCAATAATGACTGCTTTATATTCAAATGTTATAGAGAACTTTGTAGTCAATGTCTGAGATGTGATAATCTTGAGCTTTTCCTAGCACCTTGCTGAATGTTACTCTCTTGATGGGGCTTCACAGATCAATGCTGCATTTTGCAGGGCTGTTCTTCAGTTTCAATTTAGCTCAGGACTTTGAGGACCCTTCTTCAAATGATCTTAGTGAGACATTTCTTGCCATCACCCTCGCTGAGGGGGTATGCATTCTGTGATTGAAAGGAACTGGGAAGAAAATGTATATTCTGCCTATTTCATTAAAGGATGAACTGTATGAAAATAGGGTGACTTGAAGCATTTTTCCTATGAATTCCATCAGGGATAAGAAAACAAAACCAGAAAGCTATTCCATGCTTGTACTCCATTGACTGCATGTAAGTATAGACATATCTTGAAGAATAGCAACTACTTGTAAGAAAAATTACTTTGTCTCACAAACAAACAGCAACATTAATAATTTTTTTTTTTACAAAAAAATCCTTGTCATCCTTTTTGAAATGTTTGTGGTACTCAGAGTTAGGAAGGGTCTGCTGCAGGGGAGGAGGTTACTTATCAAAAAATAGACATAGCATTTAGTGGTGCTTTCTTTTTAAGAAAGAATTTGTGTTTCTTATCACAGAAACTGTAATTGAGTATAATACTGTAGGATTGTTATATCAAACTTGTGAACTTTCTCAGTCTTCTCTAATACACGATGCAATCTATCCAAATTAGCAGGGGAATTTATAGAGAGCAGAACAAAGACAGCAAGTGCTAGAGGCTTGATTCCAGGATATCATTTACAACAAGCCTGAAAGTCTAATTAGTATCTGAAAAATGAGAATGAATTGATATTTGAGATGGTGCATGTACCAAGCTAGAGGGATGACCTCTCCTTAGATACTGAGTTTCAGTTTGAAGGAAAGAGGCTGTGTGCAGCACCAGAATGCTGTGTTTTGCCCCATATTATTTGGGTAAGATGTCTACACTTCATACCACCCTGTAGTGCAGGGTTACCCAAGCTGTTGAAATGACCCTAAAGCATGTATTGTTGACCATGTAACAATGATGTTGCTTCTTGGAAATGATAAATTAGTTCATGCAGAGCTCTGTGCTTTGTAGCTAGACTGCAGCCTGGGATTAGTATATTCAGCCCTGTGCTGTTCTCCAACTTCCAGTGTAGATATTCCTTTTATTTCACAGGGGTATGAGTAAATCCACTTCTATATTTAAACATCCCAAGAGACAATAGCTTACGTTTCAGAGAAACCACTCATAGCAGTAATTGCCACTGTACTTATTGTTTGAAAGACCCACTAAATCGGTTGTGGATTTTGTGAATAGTTTAGGGAAAACAATCCAATTATATTTTTAGCAGCTTCTATAAGGAGTGTTTCTTCCTACTTTGTTTTATGTGCCCTGACAACTACACAGCATATTAAAAGGAACAAATGAGATCCAGGCAGGATTTAGCTAGCTCTTAGAAACTAAAATGTAATCTTTACTTTGCATCTCTGGCTGTATGAGAAGCATTTTACTTAGCAGCCTGGATTTTTCCACAATTACAGTGCTGTTATTCTTCAGTTGCATACTGGTGTGAGTAGGGTAGCATATGCTACTTCTTTATTCTGGTGAGTTAAATTTGATGCTGTGTAAGATGTCATTATAGTAATATAAATGGAAGTTACAAAGGTAGGAAGGAAGCTCTTTATGACTGATTAGCTGTAACACAGTGACTGTACCTCATTTTGTGTGTCTTGTGAAAAGATGAACTCTCAGATTTTATTCTTTTATTCTAGTTGCTGCACACAGTCAAGAAAGACCTACAGCAGCAGTCACACCCATACAAGCACAGAATCCAACATGCCTTATTCCTGCAGCTGTGATCATTCCACACCACTCTGTTGCCTCCCAGCAGCTCCAGCCCCAGCTTCCAAACACTGCTGCTTATGTCACAGCTGTGAATGTGAACCGCTCAACCATCCCACTGGCATGTGCAGCAACTTCTTTGAATTCTCCCAACATTGTGGCGTCATCTTTGGAGGGAGATATTAGTGGGAGAACTGTAAACACTCACTCTGGAGCTCCTGCATCTCCAGAGAGTGCTTTAGCAGCTGGTGGAAATGCTGTTGTCAGTAAAGCAGACAAGGATGGCAAGGTGAGTAGAGAATAAAATCACTCCCTTAAAAGTCTCCCATTTTCATCATACAAACTTTTTTTTCTTATATTTGCTGAATAGCAGCATTGTAAGGTTTTTAACACTGAGTCTGAAACTATTTTGTGACTACAGCTATGGGCAAATTTATTCTTGGCCACACAAGAATAATTAAGGATGGATAAAATACAGAGCAGACCTTGGAGAAAGGTTAAAATAGGGTGGCAGGTTCATGCCTTAAACAGGAAAAACAGAAGGTGAATGTATAAAGTTCAGAGGAACTGATAGATTGACTGTTGGAATTTTAAGTGTTTTTCTTTACCTACAGTCAGTTTGGTGAATACTTTAGAAAGTTATATGGTTAGCACATGTTACCAGTAAGTATCTGTAAACTAATAACCCTGTAATGCCAGAAAACCAAACCAAAACACCCCATGAACTTGCAGGAACATAAAAAGTTCAGTCAAATAAAATAAACCTAGTATTTAGTGGAAATCAGTATTCTTTTAGGTTGCCTTCCTTATTAAGCAGACCCACTGAGAGATTAGTAAAAGCACATTACCAGCAATGTTTATTGGACAAAGAAAAAAAAAAGCACCTATCTCTCTTTTCTAAGTGTAGATTAAGTAGAGTCTATAGTGATTCTGCTTTGCTTCCTTCTATTTGAAGTATTTTCCTCTGTCTAAACTAATTCTCACTGTCCAACAAGCCATGTGATTATTTTATATTGTAGGCAGAAACCCTCCTACAGCTTTCCCGCTGGTTTTGTTTTACAGTTGTGGTGTAGTTACATTTTTTTTTCTACTTTTGACAACTTTCTTTACATCTCAAATGTTTTAGACTTTACCTTACTACTTTTCACCCACATGCATTCCTTAATGAAGTTTATGAAAGTTTTAATCATAGGCTGTACACTAATCTCACCCACTTTTAAATTATTTTTGTTTGTTATTGTTGAATGGAGGTACCTAAAACTTTGTTTTAAAATTACTTCGGCCATAGTCACTGAAATCAGACTGAGGTACCGTTAGGCAGGGCTTTTAGAAAATCTATTCATAGTTTAAAGTTAAAGATGCTAGCATATTTGGACTATGTTAATTTCTTTGAGTTTTTCTTTTCCATTTGCTACACAGCAGTTCTTTGCTGAAATAGCTTTAAATTATTGGAGACTTGGAAGAAGGACAGAGGATTTTTCATTCACACTTCACCAATTCCACTGCATCCAAAGCTATAATAAAAATCTCACATTGCTCATGCTTTTCTCTTTCTGTGGTTAAAAAGCTTATTTTTGTCTCCAGGGCTTACAATCTGGCACTTCTCATAAGCACTAAATTCACTCAGTCAAAGGGTTGGTAGGATGATCACTGCCACACCCCTTAAAAAAAGACAAGAAACACAAAAGCTACTTAAATAATTCTCTTCAGGGTAAGTAATAGTCTTCAGGGATTCCTGTCTGGACAGGCAAAAAGAATGTTTACAATTCTCCCCTCTAGCAGAGCAGCAAAACACAATACATTCCCCTTGTGGCAAATTTCTGTTAAATCATTAAGGTCTTCCCTTACTGAGGGAGGATAAATAAAAAACACTTATCTAAACAGCAGCCTCCAGGGCAGACTTTTCTCCCTGCTTGGTTTGAAATGACTCTTTATGCCTTCCTGAAAACTTCCATGTTAACGAAATGTGGGAGGCTAACTCCTCACCCGTTTTTCTAGACAACCTTTTAGGCTAGTGTGATTGGCTTTTAAGGTAAGCTAAGTGAAAGGACTTAGCTGCTGTATCATGTAATTGACTTACTGTTTTTCTCTTTAGAATTTTAATAATGATCTTTCTCTTTTGTAATTTTCATTATTACCTTGGGGAAATTGTCCAGTCTCAAATATCTCCTTCTAATTTACCAAGTCCTCTCTGATCATGATGGCATCTATCAGAAGGAAGCGTTCAACTCTTCACAGGACACTTTTGTTCTAAAATGAGGCACTGCTTTTGCTTTACAGAAAGAAAAAAAAGGTTTGCTGAAACTGCTTTCTGGAGCATCCACTAAACGCAAGCCCCGATTGTCACCTCCAGCATCACCAACGCTGGAGGCTGAGCAAGCAGCTGCAGAGTTAGCCCTGCAAGGTGCAGTGGGGCCAGAGCTTCCCTCAGCAGGTGGTCACAGCAAAGCTGGAGCCTGTTCCACTGACAGCGAGGTCTCTGGGTTGGCACAGGAGACACTGCATCGGAAAACAAGTTCCCTGGATTCCTCTATTCCAGTAGCGCCGCCGCCTCGGCAGCCTTGCTCGTCCCTGGGTCCGGTCCTGAATGAATCCAGGCCTCTCGTCTGTGAAAGGTAAATTATCCTGTGCAGCTAGACTCGGGCAAACCAAGGAAAAACCCACTCTTTGACACCTGCAGTGTATATTAGAACTGCTTCAAAATGCTGACATTTTATAGCAAGATGAAACTTAATTTTTTAACAATGCTTTATATGCTTATCAACCAACACTCTTGTTTGTTTGTTTATCTTTTGTATTACTTTGAGGTTTTGGAATGAATAGACACTCAAATATGGTGATCTCAGGTTTGGTATGAGAACTGAGGTAGATAAAATAAGCCTTCTATTTTGCAAAACGTGGGCACATTATATTCTTGCATTTATAAGTATCGGGTTAGTCCTTTAAGATTATTAGCAGTGCATAACTGCCAACCTAAATATATGGTGAATGAGATCCTTATCTATGAGTAGGCTTAATACGTGATTTCTTGAGCTGTTGCAAAAGATACTTTTACTACCCAAATACCCCGTTACTGTGCACTCCACACAGCAAGCTCTAGGGCAGCTTCTGTGTCCTGGCAAGTGAGCCTGAAAAACACATAGTTATCTGGACTTTAAAACTGCCAGGCAGTTGCTTTAAAGTTCTGTCACTTTTCTTTTGTGTCCACCTATTATTTTTGAATTTCCAAGTCCTGCATAGATTGCACAGACTGTGAAGGAAGTGGCAGTTTTCTAACTACTGTCTCTTTTTATTATCCCTGGTAGTAGACAAGCAATATGAAGAGTGTCATAGGATTTCTTTTGCAGGAGCTACAGGATTGTGTGGCATACAGCAAAAAAAATAGTAGAGTTGCAATGTTAACAGCTCTAGGACTGAACTGATTAATGCTGACTATTGTAGACTTTGTTCTGATACTATTAACTCATGGTGTGTGGGCATACCATTGTACTTCCAGAGACCCATTGATCTTAATCCATATCCATGTATTAAGAGCCACACAGTATATATATTTCAGCTTTGTCTTTTATTTGACTTCTGTCATACCTTTAATATTTTTTTAAAAGGTTATTACTGTTCCTATGCAATTCCCTTGCAGGAAATTTATATTTCATACTGAATTTTTGAAGTAGATTTACACTTAGAGATGGAAAATAAAACCTGAAGGACTTTTCTTTAAGAATAACATAATTTATTTTCACATTATCATAAGTCTGTTTGCACAGTAATATGTTTTTATGCTTGGAATGTGAAAATAATATCAAATTCATTCTGGCATGACCAGTGGATATTTATGTAAAGCTGTTTGCATCCTCACAAAAAGTAGTTTTTTCACTTCCATGATAGAATTTTTTTTTCTCAGAACTACTTACAGAAAATGATGATGTATATTTTTATTGATCTAGTAATAATGTACACTCAAACATTCTTATTAATATATCTCTGTATGTTTACTATTATTTAAGTGTTAATTGCTACCAGAGAAGTGCTACCACAAGATCATTCTCCCTGGTAGTCATGCAGAACTGGTACATTTTGGTCAGTGTATTTAAATAGAATTTAATCTGTGTTCCCGTTGTCCTTTTCAGGGCAGGGTTAATGTTTTTCCTGCTAGTGTGTTTTTCTCACGTTTCATTTCCTTAAGCCAAATTGCTTAAAATGTGTTGCTTAACGATACTTACATTGCACTCAGTATCTTCAAAGTAATTTATAAGCATTGATTAATCTTCATTAGTCTGGAAGAAGGGGTGGATAAGAAACATACTGATGATGCAATCATCTTCAGTGAAAATTTGGGGGTTAAGGAGGAAAATATTCATGAGGATAAGCTCAACAAAAAGCTGAAGAACCAAAAAAATCTCATGCAAAGATTATTCTGCTTTTACATATCACAATTCCAATCACAGTCTACAATCTGACTGGAAAAAGAAACAGTACTCTTTCTATTCTGACTCTGGCTTTGTAGCATAATTATTGGTATTCAAGTTTTATTTTCAAAGGTAACTAGAGGATTTAGGATTCAGGTTCTGTTGATTGTTCTGCATGAATTAGGAGCAAAAGTAGCTGGCTCAATGCTAGAAAGCACTTGAAAATGTTCCTGTTTTGGATATGTAGTTTCCCCAAAACTTTTTGCTTCCTTTTAACATGCAATATCAAACTTCTACTCTAATCCCACTGTTTCTTCGTTCACTAGAATTGCAAATTGTCCTAGAGTGTCTTTACTGTATGCTCTACAGAAAATTGGAAGTAAAAATTGTGACCTTGTTTCCAATCATACAGAATAAATGGATGGGAATTTGATTTGTTTGATAACAAACAAGCTCTTTGTGGCATGGATTTGCAGATGGATACATAATGCCAGTGGCCATGTCACTAAAGGAAGGGTAAATGACGACATTCCTTTCCATCTTAATATTGTAGGTCTTCTCTGTAGGTCCTATGCCTGTATTCACTCTTCCGTGAACTAGGTTGGTTGCTCATGGTGGGTCCATGGTCTTTCATACGTTCCTTGTACAGGAGCTGCAGAGATGTTAAACAGAAATTTCAGCCAAGCCTTGCTTCCAGATTGGAGCAGTTTAGAGAATTCCTGTCACCTGAGACTTCAGTCATTTCTTCTGACTTTCCAGCCAAGACACAAGTTGTCGTGGGGCATTGTGATTTCTTGTATTGATGCAGCACTGACAAGGCCAAGGATCACTGTCTTTGCATTAAAAAGACAGACCCAACTCCCTGCAATTTCCAGAGGGAGCCATGTTATGCTGTGACACAGTAATTCGGTTATCTGAGGGGTTTAGTTTTTTCCATAAGAGGTAAAAGAATAGTTCAAGCTCTTTTCATGAGCTTTCTCTTTTAGAAGGAAACATTGATTAAATAGCCTTAAGTTTCACAGTAAATATAAAGCACTGTAATAATAAACTTGCTAGCACCCCACAGTGGTGTTAGAGACTTGAAGTTGAACCTAAGTACACATCACTGCATATCCTGAACTAATAGTACGAATCCTTCATCCAGTTACAGTGATGGACAGCAGTAATTTTGTTCTGTGATTTAAGTGACCCCGAGTAGTTTTATCCACCACAAATTGACTGGTGCAACATATGCTTCCAGTGAGCTGGCCAGTGGCTTTAGAGGGCAGCAGGTTTTATCACATCTGGCAGCATTTAATGCTGTTAATTAAATGCTGAGAATCAGTTTGCCCTAGATGGGCATTAATTATCTGTAAAAGTCAAGACACTTACTCAGCAGACAGGAGAGCTACACAACAGCAGGGCATAGGTGAGCTGAAAAGTAACAATTCAAAGTGCAAGAAAAAGAAACTAAAACAAGAATTGAATAAAAAGTATGAATTTTACTTGTGTAATAATAGTAATTCCAGCTTTCTGTGTTTTCCTCAGCTAAAACTTTCTGCATGTGAGAAGATATTTTTATCCACTTGGTGATGAGGAAAACCACAGATAGTTGTCCAAAAATCAACTACAAATAGCTGGGAAGAAAAGCAGTAATTTGTTTAGTGAAACAGAAGCAATTAAGGGAGAAACACATGAAAGATAATAATCTTTTTCATGTTACTGAAAAGTGTGAGAAATGCCAATATTAAAAATGAAAAGTAGAACGGAGAAATGTGAAGACATTCCACTGCCGCCACTGCCTCCCTCCTCAAAAAACAAAATAATCCACAAATACAAAGTGCAAGAGCAGTATCTGGGATACAGCTAGACACATTAGGAATATCAGGGAATAACTAATGGCAAATATAGTGGCTGCTTCTGGAAGCTAAAGTACTTTTATTTTTATAATATTAATATTTTATCACTAGCAGATTAAAAATAATTAGGATAATATTTTGAAAACTACTGTAAGACAGTCAAAGAAAATAGAAAGAACAAAACACATACTGTGCAGCTTAGGTGCATATAAAATATTATAGATTAGGTGACCACAAAAGATCTGCAAATTTGACCTTCAGACATTAAAAACATTTGCAAATACTGAATAGCAAGGTAAACAAGGAAGTGTTTTGGAAGATTCAAACATGTGGGAATGAACATGTTTTTCCCAAATATAGGTCACAGTTAGTAAATGTGATTATTTTTCTCCAGGGACCTGGCAGTGAACTTTTGAGCTGAAGCATAAGCTTTTTGCTCTGCATGAAATTGGTGGTTTTGGCAGTATGTTGTAGATGATGAAATAGGTAATAGAAAAATAGGTTTTGTTCGAAAGCTGATCAAAGATGATCTGAATAGGCAGCTGTGTGAATGTGTGATGAATCTGCATGTGAGCACCTCTACTTGAGCAAATAGAAATTGTAATATGTGCCATAAAATTTGTTGTAACAAAAGGAAAGGGATGTGATTTAAAGGTTCAAAGCCTGTTTGGTTTCTTCTCATTAAACAATGAAAAATATAGTAAATTAGCATATTAACACTAGAGGTGGTGTGCTTTGTTATAGAGATGAGATTACAAGATGGATATCAAGGTAGTCAGGAAGCTAAAACATAATGAGAAGTACTAAATTACTGCAGAGTCAAGGGAGTTCAAAACTATGGAAAGCTCATGAGCACAGTATTTCTGCACAAGTTGGTGATCCTCTAGGGAGAGCAAAGAGAAGATGGTTTTTTGCAAAACTGTCAGTTTTAACACTCAGGAGACATCAGCAGAAGCTGGGGAAAGAACAAACTAGTCTATCAGCTCAGGAGAGCACAGAGGTTACTGACGGACAGCGTTAGAAACTGAAACCAAGCGTATTTCATGTCAAATGTTTACATGGCAGCATTTGACAGAATGCAAGGTAAGGAAGGCAGGTATTCTTCCTTGAAACCCATGTTTTAACAGGCTTTCTTTTGGATAAAACTAGTGCTATGTGTGTGTTATGTAGTGTGCTGGTTAATTTTCAGCCTGAAAGGAACCTCTTTATTACAATAGTAGAAGTTCTTCATAGCTTTGTTGTAGTTCTTAATACTTTACTATCTTGTCCTGCCTGAGTAGAGGCTATTGCTTCATCTCAAGTAGTTTACAGTCTTAATTAAACTTACAGGGTATTAAAAATGTTTTCTTCTTATGCCCTAAGTCAGCATTAAAACCCAAGTTGCTCACAGTAGAAGTTAGCACAGGCATCTGCCATGCTGCCTGGATTGGGTGAGGAGCATTCTGCAGCTGTACACTAATAAATCTTGTAATAATTTCAGTGCTCTGAAGTCTAAGGATTGTCATAACTGAAACAGAGTCATAGTTTGTAAGTCACTAATAAATAACATTTGCCACCTGATTAAGTCCTAATATGATTTGCTATACAGACTTTCCAAGAGACTACAATTATTTACACAGTGCTGCTATTCTTTTCTGAGTACTTGTAGCTATATGGACAGACTTTATTTTTCATTTACATGTTCTTAAGCAAAATGTATTACTATAATGTAATATTTTTCTCTGCTTCAGTATTACAGAATTAGGTTGCATTGTAATGTGTGTATTGAGCTGTAGTTGGTATTCGATCCTTTACTAGAAGTATCCTGTTACTTTGTGTTTTCATCAGATTGTTAATTTATCTTAATCTATTAAAATAATAAATTATCTTGATTATTAGGATAATAATTGTCTTAATCTATTAAATAATATGTAATCTTCATGAGTGCAAACTATTCTGATTTTAACTGGAAATTAGATTTTGTCCATCAGATCTCCTAGCACTGCATTTAAGGCTCTTAACCTTCGAAGCTTTTGCATTCTATAGTCAGCCATCGATTCTATGTGATTTCAACATGCAGACATTGCTGGTTGTGTAACTAGAAACTGAGTTATAATATCTATCAGAGAACTTGATCAAGAAGGTGACACAATTGTCTACAGAGCTGTAACACTTAAATTTTAGTTAGACATGAACAAAAACTGTGGTAGAAGAGATTGAGTGGTGTTATGCACATTTAAAAACAGAGATAGAAGAGTGTAGCCTCTTCTTAACGCGCTCGTATTTGAAGTGATTTTACTGTGAAAAACTGAAAAAATTTACTTTTTTTTGTTTCAGGTGCCTAAGAAAATGGTTCAGTTTAACACTTTCTAAAATGTTTCTTTTCAATATGGTAGTACATAAATTGTGCAACTGTGTCCAAATAAGATGACATGTGTTCTATCCTGAAAAGTTTCTGAGGCAAAGGAAAATAATTTAAAACAACAATGCAAATTAATAGGTTTTGTTAGTTGCTTCTTTGTGTTCTGTGCCTTTCCTTAAGAGCCTTCCCTGGGATAGTATCATATTAAGCATACAGTTGTAAAATTATGCCCAGTTACTGCTACAAATGCTTTGATTGTTGTTGAGTCACACTGACTGGAAGAGTCTGCAAATTTATATCCAAAAATATACTTACAACTTTCTCCTGTTATTTAACTATTGTGTGGGGGTTTTTTTACAGGAATCTTGGTGAAAAAAAAACTTGATAGGAGATGCATACTTTTGACTTTAATTCATTATGTTGCTATTGTTATTTTCTCTTCAAGATATATTTTAAGTTGTTAACGTACTCAGGAAATGGTTCTAGGCGGTTTCCTGTTTTCATAAATTTTAACATACATACACAGGAATATTTTATAAAGCATTGGTTTAAAAAAAATGATAAAAAATAACCTAAATGAAGGTGTTTTTTTCTAATTACACAGGTACAGGGTTGTGGTATCCTATCCTCCTCAGAGTGAAGCAGAACTTGAACTTAAGGAGGGTGACATTGTTTTTGTACACAAAAAGCGTGAGGATGGCTGGTTCAAGGGCACTCTGCAACGAAATGGAAAAACTGGCCTTTTCCCCGGCAGCTTTGTAGAGAACATTTGAGAAGATTCATTCCAAGAGCTTCGAATCATACTGTACTGTAAAATAGCACAAATATTTTACCAGAAAAAGCACAGTCGTGAAATATTTTCAAATGACTGTAATGTAAACAAAGATCTACATATTTTTACAGTGTCTATAGCACAATTATACCAGCGAACAAAGAAGATGAAGGCATCTGCTGGTTTTATCACTTTGGATTCTTAAGTGTGATGTGTGCCTTGTACTGTCTGATTTATTATATAGAGGAACTTTTTTTCCCCCCAAGTATGTTACATTAATGAACAATTGTTTACAAGGCTGTAAGTAATTTATTCTTGGTTTTTTAAACTTGAATTTTGTGTAATAGCTAAAATTCTTGTGACTATGATTTTAACAAATTATTAATTTATGGAAGAATAACTAAGGGGAAGCTGGATTCTCTCCTTATGAGCAAGCAATTATATCTGATAAAGAGCCTCCTGTTTATCCTCTGGACATTTTTCCCCTGCTGTGTCTGACAGTGGAGTAAGTCTCTGTTTTATGGATTAATGTTGAGTGGTGGTGATGTGGTGTCAAATAGAATTTGCCAAGTGGGGAAAAAACGTGTATTTTGTTCTTTGAACAGAGAAAAAAAAAAAAAGTCAGTGGTGTTCGTGAGTCTAGTTCTACTGCTTCATAAATCACCCAAGTTAGAGTAATGTTTCCAGGAGGCAAAGGTGTATTTGAACAACTGAATAAAATTCAACCATCTCAAGGTTAGGATCATCTCAAGGTTAGGAAGGAAGAAATTTAGGAGTGCCAATAAGAAAATCCCTATACCTTCTGTTTATGTGATAACTTGGCTGTTTGAACAAAGCTCAGCTTTGTATATTTGGCCAGTTCTTTGGGCATTTAGCGCATAGGATCCAACAAAATTGGAAGGAATGTTAAAGCCCAACACTTAGAATGCTTATTTCTTGAAAACATCTGTTGATAAGACTGAATATAAAAATAAAATTATCAGCTGTACTTGATGTCTAAAAAAGCCTAAGAAGTGTAATTTGCTGTTTTCTTCTCAAACTGATCTGCATGGCCAAGAGATGTTTTAAAATGTCTGAGCAATAGTGGTGGTAAGTGATGCACTTGTGTTAAAGTAAAAGGCTGTAAGAAACACTGTGAAAACTTTACTAACTTCTTAACCATTGCTACTTTGGTATGTTCTGACCTTTTCTTTGTCTTGCATGTGTTACTCAATTCCTGCAGTAATATAACTGTGCATGGCTGGCATTTTCCATTCCAGTTTCCTGTTGCTGGGTTATTTTGCTCTGAAAGTTTCCCAAAAGCCACTTGACCAAAACTAGTGAGCAACTCACCTTCAGCCAGAGGAGGTGTCCAGTGTTTTAATCATTAATAAAATATTTTTATGTTCTTGCAGCTGATGGATATAAAGAATGCAGCCTGCAAGAAAAATGTTGTTAGTCTTTCAGGGTTTTGTTAGAGATTTGACACTGGTGAACACACATGCTACTCAGCTGAACTTGTTGTTTGTTTGGGTTTTTTATGTTTTATTGTTTGATTATAGCAGTTTAATGGTGATTTTTTGCAAGATGCTAAGCATCATCATTGCCAGTTAAATCTCATGTAATTTGGCTGTTACTCAGCACTTTACAAAGGGAAGCCAGTAGTGTGATTCAGTGTCATACAGTACACAGAAACAGTGACGAAAAAGTACACAGTTATGTGTTAAATCCTTCTAATTTTTTTTAAGTTATCCATTGAAAAATATAAAATATTAATGACAAGAATTTCTTGCAATATCAGGTAATATCATGATGGTCTTAAAATAAGAAATATATCTATAAATCTATATAGTTGGACATGACAGCATTCCCAAATTAGCCATCTCTCTGAAACACTGTATAATTCAGTTTTTGTGTTTTTAAATATTTTTAAATAGTTTACTTGAATATACATGTAATATATAAAGGTTTTGTGAAATGAATTTTAGTTAGAAAGAAGCTGATACCAGCTTTTGTCAGCATAAATTGGCACTAGTGTGTCATAATATTCTTATTTTGGAAAGTTTAGTGCATTTTATATTAAAGACTACTAAAGGTTAATTTTTTTCTATCTCTACTCTCCATATTTTAAACTAAGTTCCTAAGGTACATCTATTAATAGAATTTCTTGGTGTAAAGTCAGTTAAAAATCAGATGTTAATCCAATAGTTCTTTTAGATGGAATACATTTTTAATTGATTTTTTTTTTAACATTAAGTAAATATTTGTAAAAAGGGCTTATTACATAGCAGTGCAACAATGACAAAAATGCAGTTTATCATGCCTTTTTTTGCAATCTTTTAGGGGTTATTTTTTGGTTTTGGCTTGGGATTAATTCAGTGTAGAAACAGATAAACCCTGTGCATTTGCTTTGTGTAATTCCATTAAAAATTTTGTAAGGTATTTTATATCTATGTTTGAAGTCCAGTGAATGTTAAGTGTTTGATTTACTATGTTAAACTTCCAATGCTAATAAATATTTTCTTAGCAAACAGCTAAATGAAAATGTGTATGCAAACATTAAACATAAATTACTTGTAAATAATTTGACAATAAAATTACCAGAAATTACTTAATTTCAGAATTCAAAGGAGGATACTTCTGCTCATAGAGAAGAAGTCTTCAGATTCCATAATGTTAGAAGTTTGGAATTATTGAATATAATACAAAAACTGTAGAGGGAACTGAGGAGCTGGCTGTTGTTTTCCATTTCCTTGCTCCTGCAAGTAACTTCAGAGAGGTATGTAACTTCCATCTCAGTCTGATCATGACTGACTAGTTTGGTCTTGTCAGCAGCATATCAGGTGCACAATAGTTATAAAGTGCTTTCCCTAGAGGAAGAAGTGTCTGGCTAGTGGATCTGCTGTGTGTATACTGAGAGATAGTCCCCAGCCCTGAGGGTGAAGCATCTACCCAAACTTCCACTGAGGGCAAAAAAGTGTTTGGTGGTAAGAGACTCATTTACCCTGAAGGAGTTTGCTGTGCACAGCTGTCAGACAGTAACTGCCTAACTAGGAGATCTTCTTGATTTGGATGCAGTTATTATGTGTCTACTAGATACATGTGGCTGCTGGAGAACTGGTAGAAAGTTAATCCTAAAAGTGTTCACAAAAATTGTTAAGACTCGGTCAATGTTTCGGCTACTGCGATAGACGCCTTGTTAGTTAAGACTGACCAGCACCTAGAATCTGCTAGCAGTGAGTGACACGCCATTAAGTCCCCTCTGTAAAGAAGGAGCACCTAGTCTTAACTTTCCATAATTTAGGGGGGGGAAAGCAACATAATTTGTAGAAATTCGGAATAGAGAATATAGAAAACCAGCTTTATTTGTTTTTTAGAATTGTGATCTGACATCAGTGCATCCATAGGAGAAAAGTACACACAAACATCATGGCTGTGCAGTACGAGTAACACTGTTTCTTTGGGTTGGATGGTTTTTTTGGTATTGTAATTGTTGAATAATTCTAATATGTGTTTAACATTTGGCTTGCCAAAGGTGCCTGAAGTCCTGTTCGCCCTCACTTCATTAGCTCTGCCTTATAGCAGTAATGACAATTATGATAGCTTTGCATAGGCTTAAAAACATGGCTTCTGAGCATTCTGGCTTTTTTCACAGGGCTTGCAAAATGTTTTAACTGGCTTATTCTTTCCAGTAGCTTTCAGCAAATGTGTTTAAAGGTGTATATTGACTTTAATGAAACACAAGAATCTACTTGTCTGCTTAAAAATATTTGTTTCTGGCATTACTAAAACTCCTACAGTACAGTCTTTCATATATGTGTACTATAAATAGCAATGCCACTGGTTTCTGTAAGACATGCCAACGCACTAATCTTCTTTGGATTCTTATCACAAATCTGCAATATGTATACTTCTCAAATCACTCTCAGGTGCTCCTTCCTGGCACTTTGGTAAATGGTTGATGGTGAATCTTACAGCAGATTTGAAGTTTGACTTGGGCAAAACCAGTGTCTTAAATTCTTTTGAATGACTTAATCATTCATAAACTGGCATACTTGAAATATTTGTATATAGAAACAAAAGAGCTGAGAATGGTGATGGTGGATGGTGAGGACACGGACATTAAATGTGGAGAAAAATGGGAAAGAGCAAAGGATTTGGAGCACCTACAGCTGGGACCTGAATCTTAGCTAACTTATTTGTGATCTTGCCTCAGTTACCAGAGTCCAGCTCTGTGAAAGGACCTAAGAGGAATTTGGATATCTAAGGCTGAAAATGCAGCCCTCGGTCTCTAGCTAGTCTCTGAAGTTTGTATTTGTTTGCTGCTACTGTCTGGAACAACCTTTGTTGCCGTAGGCCCAAGCTGCATCATTGTTCTCATGTCAAAACGCATCTGAAATCCAAAACTAGGCATCTCTATTCCTGAATTACCTGAAAGGCTTGATATGGTGGATGTGCTTTGAGAATATATGTATCACACTGAGGACTGTGTTAAATAAAAAGCACAACAGGAGCTGCAGGTTTCCATTAGCAAACAGAGGTAGTGTTCACTTTCTACCTAGTCTATGCAGTAACACTTATACTAGAGGGATGTCTTGGAAATGGTATGGATGCGATGCACTCTCCTTCCACAATGTTACCCAAATTGCTTTTACCTTCTAGGAAGAAAACTTGTTGAAAGCCTTGAAGTTAGCAGCTGCTCCTGAAAACTTGAGGTGTCACCTTTTTGAGCCTCAGTTCCCTCATTTGCCAAGCTGATGATTCCTGTTCTTGCAAGGTATGTGATGTAAAACTTGTTTTGAAAGTAAAGGCTGACTGGTTTTCGTGAATTTGCAAATAGATTCTGATGGATAAGACCTGCCTCCAAATACAGTGAACAGCTGGAACATCTAAGCCCTTCTGCTAGAGAAGTTGTCTAGAGACTGATTTCTGTGAGTAAGAGACTTAGCTGATCCTTTGGAACAGCTGAAGAGCACTATGATCGGAATCAGCCTAATAAAAGGAACAAAACAAAAATGAATTCACTGTATCCAATCTGCAATGTGCAAAAGCCATTTGAAATATAACACAAGGAGCATTTCATGCATGCCTATCAAATCATAGTGGTTACACTGAATATAATATTAGTAGATGTCAGAAATTACTATTTATTCGTTCCTTCTACTATACTCTTTCCTATCAGCTCTATTATTTTGCTGAAAAGAGAAGTGGCAAAAATCAGTTCTTAACTTCTCTGCCATTCCTACTCAGTGGAGTAAAGATGAAAATTTAAACACAGTAATGTTAGACCCAGATTTCAATTATTCACAGTTTCAACTAGTTTGTAAAATTCCTCTTAGCACATGTAAATGAATAGCACTCAGTTGCACCCTGCAGCCAACTCTAGTGCCTGTATTATGGTTTGTACATAGCATGCAGAACCCAAAGGCCTTCTGATGTTTGCATCTAGTAATCATTTAGATCAAAAACAGTTCATAAAATGTGTCCAAACACTAGCTACATTCTAATTTCAGAGTGGTGGGAACAGCCTGTACAGGAGTGTAGAGTGTGGAAATTTGGCTAGCACATCAAGAAAAAATACACTTCCATTACAAAGGCAGAAAGAAAAATGTCAGGATTTTTAAATATCTGTACAGGTGTTTTCTTGTCCCTGCTATTGTAGCTGGAACCCCATTCTACAAAGCAAATGGACTTTGATTTCCCCCCAACACCCTCCTTCCCAGAAAGGAAGGAAGGGTAAGCCTTTAAAATATCCAGATTTTTTGGCATTAGAACACATGGTTGGACTCTCAATTACTGCAAATCAGTGCTACTTCATTGATTTCATTAAACTTTGCTGGCATCCACTGAATATGCCCCCTACTGTTAAATAGTGAAAGAAAATATCTGCCCTAGAGGAATGAATATGTCTGAAAGAAACTGAGCTGGATGATTTTCATACTTGGAAAATACAGAGCTATTTGGGCTGTGTTATCCTTTTCTCAAAAAATGTTTGTCCTACTGGTGCGGCTAAGGCACTAGATCAAAGATGATGCCATTTAGCAGCACTGTAAAGCATGGGAGACTTGTTCACTTTTCAGTCAAACCTATTAATTTTCAGATCCACAATTGCAGAGTAGGGTTTGGTTTGCTAACAGCTGCTAGCTCCAAAATCTTTTGTGGTCAGTTGCTGCCGTATTTTCTCATGGTATATCTGTGGATGCTTGGGAGAGAAGATGAGTCAGCAGCAGAATGACTTTGAAGTGGTCATTGACTGTTCTCCACAACAAGGGACGTGCCCTAGGTCAAATTTCTTATTTCAGCTGGTTGAACTTCTCAATAAGCTGAAGAATGCTAGCTCTGAAAAGTTTACAGTTCAAAGAATTTTTCTCCACTCCTCTTTGGCAGGCATTCTCTCTGTGTCTTTTGAATACACGCAGATCAGGGAAATGTGCTTATATTTTTGCTCCTTATCAAAGGAACTCTATGCCTCTGTCTGACTTCTAAGTTTATAGTACACAAGTAACTATTTTCTCTTGCATATCACTGAAGTATTCTTTGCATTCAGTGATTTAAGATTTCTGATACACAGTATAGTTTTTTACAAGGATGAAATTTAATAACTTTTAAAAATAAAATCTTACTGGCTTTTGTAAAGATCAGCCTTTTCATGGAGGATAGGAACACAGGCAAAGAGATAAACGTTTTAAAACTCTTAACAAAACAAGTACTCGTCCTGCCTAGGCATTCAGTATTCTTGACTACTTGCACCTAATGCATATTCCTTAACACTGAATTGGTGGTTTCTGCCCCAGACCACTAGACATAATTCTCAGAAAGCTGGAGCGTTTTTGTTGAGATTGTCTCCAGTAAATAGGAGGAAGAGAGCAAGAATGAGTTGACCTTTGAATTCTGTCTGAAGATCCCAAGACTGGTTCAGGACCAACTTTTAGTGGTCCAGTTGTACATGCTACAACCATACTGCTGTTTGGAGGTCTGCTACAGCTGTGCTCAAGAAAATGGATGACAATATTTCTCTTTTGTTCTTTTTCTACAATATTTCTCATTTTTTCTTTTTCTTACCAAGAATACCCCTTGATAAGGAAATCCACAATAACCTGGTGTCAAATGCAGATAAAATTTGACCATAACTGCAGAACAGAACAATACTTTTGTAATTTGGTTTCTCTGATTTGGCAGGGTTAGTGAACACTTAGATGATCCAAGAAAAATCTAATATTGAAATATAAAATTCTTTGAGTAACATTTCTCAGCTGGTCTCCAAAGCACAAGATCAGCCAGGCTTGAACACTCATTTCTGAGTCTGGGAAAGTTGCTGCAGTTCTCTTAGTAAAGACTGACATGTCAGCAATGAATGTGCCAGTGAGGAACGGGTGGGAGGAGAAACCACTCTGTAATTAAAGAGATGAGTGAAACATTGTCTGGTCCAACCACAGCTATTTCTTTTTTTTCTTTTACACTAAGCTGTCCCTTAGTACATGATGCTTATGCTCCTCTCCCACAGTAGGTTGGTGAGGTTTGTTACTGGATGTGACCAAGTGTTTGGATGTCTGGGAGATGAGGACCACAGCAGAATTTAGCTAGTTACATGCCTGCGGGGGCTGTGCGATGACAGCTATGTTGCCAGAGGCCCGAGTGCAGGCGCAGTCCGGGCTGATGGCAGGAACTGCTGTCGGAGCTGCACAACGGCCTCAGACAGCTAAAGCAAGCTGTGAAAGCTGTCTGCTCCCAGAGCAGTTGCATCTCTTTAGAAGTCGGGCTGGTGGAAAAAGATCAGTCAGCAGGATGCGTCTGTCTTTGCACTGTAATATATTTATGTTGGCAAACCGTTGTTGTACGGACTCTGCGTTAAGCGTGTTACTGATGAACGAGATGATGTGGGAATTTTTCCATCTGCTCTCTTAGTACTTTTGCTGATCTGTGTCACAGGTTTGGTTTTGACTGTGAAGTATCACACACCCATAGCTGACAGTAAATAGAGCATTCTCGCGCAGCTGTGATTTAATTAGCCTTCAGCCCTGTTTTTATTAAGTAACGGCTAAATTCACCAGTACAAGAAGTATCTTCTGTCAAGTACAAGAGCTAGTTTAGAGAAAAATTATCAAACCTGTACTTTTGAACTTTTTGGACTTTAGAATCAGATAATGCTAGTAGAGGCTGGAACTCCTCGTTGTTTGTGTGGGTCTGAAGATCTGTCTGCAGGTATCTGTCTGCATGCTTTCTCCTTTACAGTCTTGTCAAAAGCAACATTTTTAAGGAAATAGTATTTTTTCCAAGGGCAAATACTAGATTCTGGCCAACTTCTGGTTAGCATTTTCCATTAAAAGCTCATTTGTGTCTGGCATTAGAAAAGACACAAGTAGAAAGCCCATGTTCTTATAACTAAAAGTACTATTGACAAATCTACAATAGCTTATAGCTGGCTTATGTTATTTTTCCTCTATTAACACAATAGAATGCTTTTGGAAGAAATATTAGATACTGAAATAATTATTCCAAATATAAAAAAGGTCCCTAAGGCATGAATGTAATGTCTTGCTTATAACTTTAAATTACTTTTTTATAGCTAGAACTAGCATGTCTAGTGGCTAATTATAATGTAGCCTAATGTTATGCCCAGCCACCTCCTCTTTCTCACACGCACCACTGAACCTCCTAGGCCTGCATTTCTTAAAAGATTAAGTGCATTGGACTCTACTAAACAAAACAAAACAAAAAGTTGTTAAGCACTTTACAGAACAGGAATGGATTTAAACATGATCTTAAATGTGTGATGAGGTGTTTGTTGAGTCATAGGGTTTTTTCCCTCTGGACCATCCTGGAAATGAAAGTCGGGGCGGGGGGAAGCAACAGTACTTACAAATAGAAGTTATTTATACTTTTAAAAAATAAATTAAATTGACATTTTGAACCCAAAATCGATTTCTTGGGTGCTGTAACACTTAGATATGAAGGGAAAGTACAACACTTCAGAGAGCTCAGGCAACGTTTTTCATTTTCTAGTTTGAGATTTAATGGTCATGGTTCACTGCGTTGGCCTAGAATACTCTCCCTTCCTCCCACATTGTGCATTAGTCACCATGGGCATGATTTGGTGTAGTCCTTCGGTGTGTGCGCTACAGCTATACTGACCTCAGTGGGAGTTTTGCTGAATCAGGGACTTAAATTATGCCTTGGACCATGCTTAAGCAAATAACCCCAGAGCCTTCACCGACTGGGTATTTTAAGCAAGTCTGCTGACGCAGACACTGAGAGCAGTGTGTGTCTCCACTGAAAGCATGCACAGAGCAAAGGCCTTCAGTTGCTGTAATCGGGCAGCTCAGCACATGGATTGAGACTTGTTCTGAGATATCCTGGCAGTCCTGGCAAAAAAAAAAAATTGATCTGCTTATGCATGTCCAATGCTAGTCGTGCGGAGTCTCCTCTCACTACTGCAGGAAAACTGCTGAAGTCTAGGATGAGAAATTTATAGATGCAGAGTCAGAAATTAAGAGAGCAAATGCTTCTCTGAGGAAAGCAAATTAAAAGCTAGACATTGGATCAGGCATCTGTAATATAGGTGCACAGGTAGGAAGGCAACATCTGTGGTACCTGGGACAACTACTTACCCAAGCTGTGAAGAAGTAAGTTCTATGTTACCTGTGCTGACAGTCTGAACAGTGAACGTTCAAGAGTGGGAGGTGGGAGAGGAAGGTCTTTATCTCTAAAACAGATGTGGGAAGCTCTTCAGGGTAATATGGCCAAAGGGTTGGAGGGTGTGACACTAGTGCATATACTTTTCTTTCCTCCTTTCTTTAGTCTTTTAAAAAGGGAGGCATTCATTTTA
>NW_010315872.1:97034-103555 GCF_000700745.2 Antrostomus carolinensis
GGCAGACTAGAACTGGAAGTGTATCAGTGAGGGGAAGCACTAATTCTGGGATTGGTACTGGTACCAGTGCTAGATATCAGCTGCAGGAAGGACTGCAATAATCTGATAAAATTACTCTGCCTAGGAATTAAATGGCTGCACACTATTAACTAAAAGATTTATGGTGACAGGATGTAGTAAAGGTATGGAAGTTAAGGCAAATGTGTAGCCTGTGTTTGTTAATGTCTGCAAAAAAGACATGCCTTTCAAATGATGCTGTAAAGAGAAATTGGGACCTGTAGCATTACAACACTTTATCCTCCAAAGGAAGGTACGTGGATGGATACTATGCCATTAGTACTTGTATGGCTGTGGTTGCCATTTATGTGTTAATGTGGGTGTTCTTCTGAAAGAACTGAAACGCACTGTACCAGAATAAATGGATTTTATTATAGAAAACAGAGCTGATTTTATTATAGAAGAGAGAGCTATAGATGGAGCTGTGATCCAGGCTGATGATATCTTTGTTTTACCTAGAAATCCTTTTGTCAACCTGTGTGTGCTTTGCATAATGCATGCATACGTTACAAATAAACCTGGAAAATTCTTACTCATTAAACAATTGTATTTAGAGACATGAGAGATGCAAACAGCAATGTTACTGCATGAGAGCTTTTGTCAGATGGTGGAACTGGGCTTGGTTTTGCATTTACACAAGTGTAACCCTCCCATGCTTGGAAATACTTGGAATGCTGGTACCATTAGGTAGCATACTGTCCCGAACGTTTTTTACTTTTGACAGAAGAAATTAACTGCTAATTTACTTGCTAGGCTGATAAAATACACAGCAATGGTTAGTATTAGTGACAGCTGTCATTTCTCAGCTAGTATAAAGATCTTGAAGTGTGTGCTGCTTTTTGAGTTACCATGAGTGGAATACCTACTGCATCCTGCCCTTTATAGCATATCCATTTTATCATCAAATGAATCTCTGCATGGCTGCCCTGTGCATGCCAAGGGAGGCTCGTTAGGAACTGCTACCCAGCAATGGCTTGTCTCATATTCACATAAATTTGCCAGCACAGACAGTGCACACAAATTCCACATACGTGGCTTTTCTCATCCCTCAGGGAGCAGTCTGTTTTATCAAAAACAGAGTGACCCTCTTTTATCAGCATAACAGATTTATTAACTTACAAGAATCTTGTTTTGAAACCTCCTGCTGTGCTGTAAAGTTCCAGATGGCAAAACACAAGAGCATGGCAGCAAATGCATTTGTTTCCAGCCTCCCTCCTCCCCGCTTCATTGACGGACTTGTCTTTGCCATCATAATTTCTAAGTGTGGCAGGTACAGAAGTCTTAAGAGGCTTCCATTTACAGCCACATAGTGGAGTTCAGTGCTTTACTTATTTTCCAGTGTATTTTTTTTTTCCCCAAATACTTAACAAAATAGCAAGCCTAGATTAGTTAAAGCTATGAAGGATGCAGCATTACAGCCAAAATGGGTTATAAAACATTTTGCAGAGTTCTGCTGCTAAAAATAGCTGTGCATTGAGTTGAGAAAATGCAGAGAGGCTGGATAAGGTCAGTCAGAGCAACATTACAGCGTTCTTACAATGGAGAAAATTTACCCACCATTAGCCCACATGTTATTCAGGAGCTGGTGTCCTGCTGTCTACTGGATGAGGCCTTACTGTTTTTCTCCTTCTTATCCCATTTGGTTATCTGTTGTTCTCCTTCCCTTTATTCCCCGGGCTATTTTCTGTACAATTGCAGCTTGTTCTTTCCTCTTGCATCATTGTCATCAGGCAATGGACCAATGTGCCATAAGCAGAATTGCTTAATATATATTTATCAGATTGTTTATTTACATATATTTAACAGCTTTTGAATCTAAATATACATTACCACAAACAAAAACCCCACTCTGTTTCTGTTAAGCATTTGCTTCTTCCAGAAAATGGAAATCTGATAGTTTTTAGTAAATAGGATAAATCTTACTTGAAAAATTACAGGATATGCGATTATTGTCAAACCTGTTTTGTTTTTTAAACTAAGCACTATTGTTTAAAAAATTCAGCCTTCCCTAATCTATTTCTTTTCAAATTTCCCATGAAAAATTAATTTAGCAACTCTCCTAAGAAAAGACGTTGCCTTTCTAAATGGTGCTTAAGACCTGTATCTGGTAATTCAGTTTTTTCAGGTGTGGTCCTCTTTCTACAGTAAGGCCTAAAAGTGCTTCCCCAGAAAAAGAGCAGCTATATATAGAGTAGGAGATCTTTCCTAAGAGCTGTGTCAATACAGGAAGTTGACAACTGTGAGCCTCAATGAAAGATGGGAAAACTGACAGTCAGAGGGGAAAACTAAGTGACTTGGCAAGTCTTAAAAGAAACTTGGAGCATGCCCTCTGAATGTAAGTTCATAAGGACATCCTTCCTCTGAGAAACCTAAGCAGCCTATTGCTTTAGCATCTCATTCCCTTGCTAGGTTTTTTTTCCTTCTTCATGCCACTCAGAAAATAAACTTGGACCATAAACTCCTGGGAATAGGAGCTGTCATCTGTCTTTATTCTCTGAAATAGCTGGCATGTTCTTAGTAGGAAATTAAATTATAAGTAAAATTTAATTACTTCCTTTTTTTCTTGTTTGTATCATCTATAAATACATTTTCTTTCTTTCTTTCTTTCTTTCTTCCTTTCTTTCTTTCTTTCTTTCTTTCTTTCTTTCTTTCTTTCTTTCTTTCTTAAGTGGTGGGCATCATGTGATGTTAGCTTCCTTAAACACTCATATTCCAGTGGATTTAATGAGTGTTTGGGAGCCAGATGGCACACCATATTTTTTTCAAAACATTTTAAAGCATATGACAGACAACTCGTGTTGACAACAGTGCTTCACTGAGGTGTCTGCAAAGCAAATATGTAACTTGTTACTATTAGAGCAGAATAATTGTTTATGAAAGGCATCCTCAAATTGAACAATGATTCGATGAAGTAAACAGAAATTAATTCTGCTATGTAAACACTGCACACTCTGCAGAAATGTTTCCCACTTGTATAGGTTGCCTAAAATAATTGTGATCTGAATGGTAATGCATGAGTGTGGTATTATGCAATGATAGTCACTAAAGTTCAGATTCAGGCAATTTTGCTGGAAAAATCTTCAATCTGTAGGCAATGTTATGGAAAAAGCTATGGCTGCAGATGATAAAGGTGACACTTTCTTTTTCCTGTAAGATGGAAAGACAGAAGCATTTTCAGCTTCTGTCTACTGGGAAGAGATAAAAAAATGAAGGGAATAATCATGTAGAAGAAGGAAAAGACAAAAAAGCAATGGACTTGCCATTCTAGTTAAGATAGGCTGGAGCTGCAGGTACAGCTTGAAAAGTCATGGAATGTTGTGAGTTGGAAGGGACCCACAAGGATCATGGAGTCCAACTCTTTTCTAGCATAGGACAGTCACAAGATTCAGGCCATGTGTCTGAGGGTGTTGTCCAAATGCTTCTTCAGTATTGTCAGGCTCGGTGCCATGACTACATCCCTGGGGAGCCTTTTCCAGTGCTCCACCACCCTCTGGGTGAAGAACCTTTTCCTAATGTCCAACCTAAACTTGCTCTGGCACATCTTCCTGACATTTCCTTTGGTCCTATCACTGGTCACAAGAGAGATCAGCGCCCGCTCCTCCACTTCCCCTTGTGAGGACGTTATAGGCTGTGATGAGATCTCCTCTCATTCATGCCTAATGAACCTCTTGCTGCAAAGAATCAGCAGGGAGAAGAAGCCAGCTATATGCTTTTGGGAAAACAGCAGGGTCTTGATAAATGCCAGGCTTGCACTTAAGCATCTTCTCCAGTTTAGTATCTAAACTGTGAAAATCAGGAGGGAAATAGGGGCTTGAATCTTCTCAGAATAGTCAATTGTTTCAGTTAAAAGTAGCTCTCTGAGAAGTTAACCTCCAGCTTTTCTTCAGAAAAGTTTCAAAAGTGGACAAATGTACTTCATTCCTAAATTTTTTTCTTTTTTTTTTTTTTCTGTGTAATTTTCAGTGCTTCTCAGAATGGATTTTTTTGGCAAGTGTGTAGTTCCAAAACAAACAACAAACGGACCCTACTCACCTACTCAAGCAATGGTGTATGAGCTTTGTGTCTGTTGAAGGAACTTGGATGGAGAGAGGGAGAGTGTGTTTCAATGAAAAGAGGCTGAACTCTGACAGAAAGAAGAGCTTTTTTTGCTCTTTTTTCCCCCATTGTGGTAAATATTTAATTGTCTTTTCTATAAAGTGAATAACTGTAAATATATATGATTCATAACAAAATTCCCTGCAGGAGTTTAGGGCCAGTAGCTTGTACCATACTGGGTTTCTGTAAGCCACGCTATTAACTGTGTGGTTGGGCAGGAGTGGTTACCAGACCTCTTATGGGGAGCTAGAAAAATGTGTGACTTCTAGTAGAATCTCATCATAAACTGTGCTCTTGAAAATCATAATCTATGAGGAATAATTTAAAAATAAAACTATTGAAATAAGGTATGCATTTGATATAATCAGCTATTACTTATAATCAGCTATTAACTTATTAACTATAGTTAATTCTTTCCAAGGATGCTAATCGCTTCTGATAACTTTTGAAGGAAATTATTTACTGTGATAGATAAATTTAAAAATTGTGTAAGCAGTCATCTAAAAATACCTCTTCTCATCTTTAATAACCTACTTCCTACCTCATTAAGCTAGCTGATTGGGTATTATGATGATTTACTACTTTGTTGGAAGGACATACAAGAGTAAGGGCTTCTGTATGTCACAAGGAGATGAAGTCTTCAGCTGCTCAGTTAAGTATATGAAGAGAATGAAATGACAGGAAAGTATTTCTGCGAGGAGATGAGATATGAAACTAGATTTATTTAGGACAATCTCATAGAGAATACTGAATACTGGGAATTGAGTTTCTTGAAAGCTCTCCAAGTATTACTGTATGTGTTTCAGGCTGCAAAATGGGTAACAGCTGTAAAGAACATTGTTTTTGAGATTTCCTGCAATACTGGTGAAGATAAAGGAGGTGAGCAGTCTATGAGATATGAGTGATTGTCACTATCACAGTTGCCATTTATTGTGGACTGCGTTCAGCACTCATTGCTGGCAAATCATCAGCTGAAGTTTTGCCAGTGTAAGTCCTTATGTTTAGGATCAGAGCTATTTGCAATTATGGGGGAATGACTACACAGTCCCTCGACTTGCTGCTTTCTGTCAGTAAGTAGATGTGCTACATTAAGTTGGTATTCTGGTACTCAGTAAATCTGTGCTTCATTAGGGCTGACCTTGTAAACAGTTTCATGGTCACACAATGAACATATCCTAAAATAGGTGAGGCTGTAAAAACGGTTTAATGCTTGTGGATATGCCTTCAGTTTCCTCCTTCAAACAGCTTTTGGTCTCTTCTTTTCATAAATGTTATGAATTTCAAAGTGGATATTAGGAGGAATTGTAGAAGTTCACTTCCATGTGTGTCAGGTCTGCTATTTCCTAGGGACTAATTACTGTGTTTAGAAAACAAAGACTTTGCTTGTGTAAGTTCTTAGAGCTTCTCATGAGAAGGGAGGTAAAGGACCAACTCATGTTGCTTATTAACTGTGTTTTACTGTTCCTGCAGTATATATAGGCCTTTAGCTGAATTTTCTTACTCTAATGAGTTCAGTCCAAATCATTAGGTAGAATTTTTCCATCTTTATTCCTCCCCTCACCCTTCTTTCTGACTTTGCCCCCTTCCTGTCATCTTCTCTCAACATGCCGCTTTCTACCCTTTCCCCAACAAAACAAAAAAGACGCAGTAAATACAGTGTACTAAATGTAAATACGAGTAGATGCAGTAAATTTTGAGAAGGCTGCATCACAGGGCCAAAGTGGGCAACACTTTTGAGTTTTCTGTACCATTTGTAGAGGTTCAAAACCTGAGACTGTGATTAGTTATGTATCAGGGCAGGAAAACCTTGACACTTGCTCCATCGTAACATGAAGAAAATTTTTGCTGTTTAGAGCTTTTTGCTGTTAGTCTTAATGCTGAGAGCAGTTTTCTGTATGTTTATGAGCTAAAACACAGTTATATTTGCTGCTAAATGGTTCTCAAAAATACTCTTTTTTTTTTTTTTCCCCACCAGCAACTGTTATAATTTCCAAACAGAAGGATAAATTAACTCTTGAAATAATTGGCCATGGATCTTATTTTGCAGTTGTGGTGGTTTGACCACAGGTGGGACCATAGAGTCCTGCACTCACTCCCCCCACCGGGTGAGATGAGAAGGGAATCACAACAAAGGGGCACAGAGTAGGATGAAGGACAGGGACGGCTCACTCACCAGTTATGGTCACGGGCAAAACAGACTCGACTTGGGGAAGAAAAATTGATTTCATTAGCACAGTGAGACGTAACAACCAGATCTTACAACACCTTCCCCCACCCCTCCCCTCTTCCCAGGCTCAGATCACTTTGTTCCCGATTTCTCTACCTTCTCCCCAAGTGACACAGGGGACAGGGAATGGGGGTTTCAGTCA
>NW_010315873.1:0-3996 GCF_000700745.2 Antrostomus carolinensis
CTGGGGTGTTGCCAGAGTCTGTGGGATGTTGCATGAGGTTATTGGGACCTTGGAGGAAGTCACAGCATGTTGCAGGAAGCTGTGGGGGGTTGCCAGATGCTACGGGGTGTTGTCAGAGTCCGGGGAATGTTGTATGAGACCGTGGGACAATGTGAGGTGCTTAGCATGAGGTTGTAGGATGTTGGATGAAGCTGTAGGAAGTGGGAAGGGTTTTAGGGGGTTGCCAAATGTTGAGAAACCATATGAGGACATAAGGTGTGGCACAGAGCTGTAAGACAGAGCAAGATGCTGTGGAAAGTAGATAGAGTCTGTAGGATGTTACAAAGGATCATGAACATTGCAGGAGGTCGTGGGGATATTGCACAAGGTAGTAGAAGATTGCACACTGACGAGAGGGATCTGGGACTTTTTACAAGTCAGTGGAGGTTGAAAGAGGTCGTTTGAACAGTTGATTAGGAGCATTAAGGCACTGAGGTTCCCCAAATTTTATGGGGTCCAAATTTTATGGGGCTATGATTCTCTGTTCATTGAATGTCCTTCAGCTGGTGATCCTGCTTCCAGGACCATTCTGGACCAATCTCAGAACCATGGCCAACTGTAAAACCCTTCTCTCCTCTTTTGGTGAATGACCATTGTGAACAATTTTAAAACATTGACTCTTTCTCAACTTCTTCTTAATCTCTTTTTATTCATTTATTTCTCGAGCTTCTTGTGTCCCAAAGACAGATGGGTTTCTTCACATGATGAGAGACTCTCCTAAAGCAATACTGCAGGTTTGGAGAGCTCTTTGCCCACATGCACACCCCTTTGGATGGGGACACTGAGGGCAGAGCAGCTGTTTTGTTCTCTCTGTTCACCCCTTCTCTGTAGCCCTCAGGCTGTGCCAGACCCACCCAAAAAAAGCCTTTCTCTTCCCTCTGGGGATCTAAAGGAGCAATGAGCTGGGAAGAAACAGTCCCCTCTCTGGCCCAGAGCAGCCTTGTGCTTAGTTAGACCTTCCAAACATCGTCAAATAACATGACCTTGTGTGGAGAGAGGATGGCATTGGAAATGAGGACCTTCAGCTTGAGGGTGGAAGAGCTCAAGAGGAAAACTGGGCCATCCCATCAATCAGCACTAATGACTCTTTGAAGAGTCCCCAGCATCCATCTCAAGTCTGTGTTTCTAGAAGGAAACAGCACCCAAGGATGACACAGATCTGGATCACATACCTGTTTTGCCATCTCAGGGGGTGCTCCTTCTGCTCCGGTCATCCCAAGACCTGCACAGCCCAGCTAGGACCACCTCTCCCTGGAGACCACTGATTGGGTCTGCAGTGGGTGTTATTGCACAGAGGTGGACCCCTTGTAAATGGGTGGTAGAAAATTTGAAGGCTCAGAGCTGTATCCTGCTAATATGGTCTTCTGAGTTTCTTTCAGCACTGACCAGAATGCCTCTGGTCTTGATTTTAGTAATCGTGCTGCCTCATCACGTCCTGGTGGGAGTGGAATGAAGACCGTGTAGCTGGTGGATTCATCAGGTAGAACAGGTCCAGAGCTTGGTGATGATGGGAATTTGCTACCAGGGGGAACTGTCTTTACTCCTTGTGTTCCTCCTCTGCGCTTCTGAGCTTTTGCTGCCCGTGCTTGGCTCTTCTTGGATGCTTGACCTTTGGGCACATGTTTGTCCTCAGGTTGGCCACTGACAGACTGTTTTTTTCCAGAGGCTGCTAGGATGGCTGCCAACCGCCTGGAAAAGGACATAACGAGAGGGATCTGCCTTAGGATGAGATGATTTTGGGGTCACATCCTGCCCCTCTGAGCCACGTGCCTCTTTGTGCCACCCAGCTCAGCTGATGGATGCATTCAGCTCAGGAGAGGAAACCCCCTGAGCTGGGACCCTCGGTTGACACACGGCCATCCCTGTGCACAAGCTCAGGAGGCCACGCTGAGGGTCTCCCAAAGGGAAGGAGAAGACCCAGCCCTGTGAAATGGGGGGCTCCTGGCAGCCCCATCCCACCCCTCCAAGTGCTGCTTTCACCACTGTTTTGGTGCTTTCACCCCAAGTGTTTGGGGCTGGGGAATGGGCTGGTGCTGGGTCAGAAAATGATCCCGTGCAGACGTCAGCCCTGAGCCTCCAGCCTTACCTGGCTCGGGATTTATTCCACTCATCCATCGCCTCCTTTCCCTTCAGATGTGGCGCTTCCCTGTGAATCAAGTTGGAATAGCCAGGCAAGAGCAGTTCACTTGCTCCCATTGGAACTGGGAAGGAGAGAACTTGTCAGAAGAGCATCACTGGGACACTGCCAGCCCTGGTGACATCCAGGGGTGCCCAAACCTCTTCCCAAAACATCCCAGATGACAGTTCTGCTCCCCTCACAGCCACTCTGACATCAGCTCTTTGCCCAGTGACCCAGATTTGGGTGCTTTACCTTCTTTGCCTTGCCCAAGATCTGGAAAATCCACTTTTTCCTTCTTCTTAGTCTCACCAGGGACTTTTCTCAAATTCTTGAGAAGGTCCCTGGGTGGTGGTTTGGGCACAAACTCCAGTTCAAACCTAGGGACAAAGAAAGGACACCAGCATGACCCACGGCACCACCAGCCCTTGCCACCTGCCATCATCACCTGCTCACAAGTAGATTTTTTTTGTACAATGCACAAAACCCTTTTATTTTTCCCCAAGTTGACTATACCCCATCTCCAAGGACCCTCCTGGGAAATGGAGTCACCTTGCAAAGAAATCCAGGCCATGATGAAAGAAAGTGTCACCTAAAGTTCTCCATCTTCCCCATCAGATCTGCCTCCCAGGAATGACTATGGGCTGGGGACATAAATGACAGTCCCTGCTGCCTGGTGTCCCCATGGCAGGACACCCATGGTCACAAGGAGCAAACACTATCAAACCACAGCTGAGCAACATCTGCAGATCTACTCACTCAGGAAAGATGAGGACACGGCCAGAAGATGTCAGTGAGGCCACAGATGTCACTGGGGACATTGTGTCCAGCAGCTGGGGGACCTGCAACAGAAGGAGCATGAAGATGGCACGATGTCCTCAACGTGGCTCAGGCACTCAATATCAGAGAAGCCCAAGGCAGTGAGAGTTGGAAGGACCATAGCTCTCACCTGGCCCAACTGGCTGACCATGTCCTGGAGGGGGGTCACATGCCAGCAGTGCTGAAGCACCAATGTGGGACCACTTTGAGCTGTGGAGAAGCCAAAACACTCACCTTAAAAAGAACTTTTTCCAAGTTGTCCTTCTCAACCATCATCTCCAGGAAGTTGTAAAAAAACCTCATTTTTACTGTCTTGCCTTCAATGAGGAGAACCCCCACGTCCCTCAGGACCAGGGCCACGTTCTCTCCCTTCCCCAGGCAGTGAGAAAGGAGGGACATGGTGCCTTGGATGCAGTTCTCCGTTTTCTGCCAAGACATGAAGACAGCCTTGGCCACCTTGGTGTATTTGAGGGGTTCCAGCTCTTTGTTACCTGGAAAAAAAAACCACACAAGAGGGATGGAGACGTTCACCCAGTGGCCCTTCCACAGCCATTTCCCAAGGGCTGCATATCACAGTCATTGCATCACCCAGAAAGGTCCCATTTTTGGACCTGCTCTGCAGCAGGGGACTTGCTTCAGAGAAGCATTTCAGACCCAGGGAAGGGATATGATGACCATGCAGCCAGGTAGGGTTCAATCCACCCATCATACCAGGCAGGTAGGCCTTGTCATCCATCAGGTTGTGGACAACTGCAAGGTTTCTGGCCAGGCGAAAGACAGGCTTCTGGATTGTCACAACTTCATTTCCAACCTGGATCTGTTTGGTGATGACATCAAAGGAGCCGAGGGCGGGAATCCGGACCCCCTGCAAGTGGAAGAGAAGTGCAGGGCAGAAAGGTGAGGACTGGTCAGAGGGAAGAGATGGGATGGTCCCATCCAGGGATGCTGCTTCAGGATGGATCCTGCCTTGCTCCTGCTGTTCAGAGGCACAAGCCAGGGCAGTGGGCAGAGCTTTAAGGAGG
>NW_010315874.1:0-2224 GCF_000700745.2 Antrostomus carolinensis
GTTGTGGAGTCCCTTTTCCGCACGTCACCACCATACAATCATTAATCCATACTGTTCCTTATTTTCAACTACAAATTTTCTAATCACCCAGGGGTTTCCCTCAGGACACATGTTAGTGTCTGTCCACTATTATTCCACTATTGGGGTCCAATGGTGATTTAAAGTTTCATAACAATACCGTTCCCAACATATAGAGCAAACATATGTCGATAAGACTTCTGTCCTACCTTTCCAGCAAACTCTTTTACACCGTCTACAATATAACTTTATCCAATAGTTACATGAAAGGTCTCTACAAATACACATTTGTGTTATTTTTTTTACCTTCTCGTTTTCACAATAGTGAAAACGAGGTTTTCAGTTCAGTTTCTTTTCCTAACTGTATCTATGGCTGATTGAAAGTTATCAAAGATTTTCCCCATAGGACACTGGCCTGATCACATTGCTTTTACAAGGGGGGTTTTGATTTTGGTCCACCGATGACTTATACGCCTGTATGCTTCTTTAGAACAATTCAGAAACAATTGTTCAATTTCTTCCATTCAAATATGTGAAATAGAGTCAATCATACTTACTTCCTTCTAGAAAATTTTAGCTTCATGGTATCTGGCACCCGAGTAACAGTCCATTCTCCAGGAGATAGAGGCCCTTTTATTCTGCTTGTGTGTGTCCACCCTCTTTCCGCTGTTCTTATAGCAGTATCTGTAGTGAGCAGAACAACAGAAGGACCTTCCCACCGGGGTGTTAATGAAGGTTCCGTCCAAGTTTTTACCAACACATGATCTCCTGGCTGAACAGGGTGTATTGAGACATCCAATGGTGGCCTTTGAACTATTAGGCCCTTTTTTCTTAGCTCTTGTCTCCTCTTTGATAACTCCAGTCTATACTCTGTTATCATTTTATCCTGAACCTTAGGGTATTCCACCAAGGTCTCAAAATTATAAGGCACACCATATAACATTTCAAAAGGAGATTACTCCAGTGTCAGCTTTGGGTTGGGTTCGTATGTATAACAAGGCTAACGATAAACATTTAACCCAATTCATTTTTGTTTCTATCATTAATTTGGTTAGATGTTTCTTTATTTTCCTATTCATTCTTTTTATTTTTCCCTGAACTTTGAGGATGTCATGGGGTATGATACTCCCATTTAGTGCCAAACAATGCAATAGTTTCCTTGATTATTTTAGACTCAGTCCTTTTAAACTTTGGTGTTTAACAGCTTTATACTTTCATTTCTGACCTTCTCTTGCTCTTTGCCTGCAATTAACAGATCGTCCACATATTGAATGAGAGTTAGTCCAGGGCTTAATTCAAAGGATTCCAACAATTGTTCCAGAGCTTGCCCAAATAGATTGGGAGATTCGGTAAACCCCTGAGGTAATGTAGTCCACCTGAGTTGTTGTTTTCGGTGGGTTTGGGGGTCCTCCCATTTAAAGGCAAAGTAATCTTTCTACTTTCTTCTAAAGGGCAAGAGCAAAATTCATCTTTTAAATCTATTACACTATACTATTTATATTCAGGGGTTAATTGAGTTAGGATAGTGTATGGGTTAGCTACTACTGGAAATCGAGTGATAGTACTCTTATTTACTTATTTATTATTTAAATTCTGGACCAACAGATAAATTCCGTATGATTTTTTTTACTGGTAATATTGGGGTATTATGTGGCGATATGCAGGGTTCTAATAGTCCTTGGATTAAGACCCTCTCTTCCTTCTTGGGAAAGGGGGTATTTTTTCACTCTGATTGGGTTATCTGGGTTTTTTATTAATACGGTGATAAGTTTAATGTTTAATTTCCCCATCGTATCTGGGGTATACCAAACTTCTAATTTTTTTTTTTTTTTTTTTTTATCCTTAGTATTAAAACACACACAATCAGACATTTAGTCTGTGGTTACTTACTTCCAAATTAATGCCCGATTTGACCATTAAGTCTCTTCCTAATAGATTATGTTCAGCTCCTGTTACCAATGAAAATGTCCTTACTATAAATTTATTCAGAGCTTCTTTAATGAGAACATCTTTAATGAGAGGTACCCTAAATATTTCCCCTTTTGCTCCTATTACTTGGAGCTTTTATTTTGATTCTATGCATTCCAAGGGTATTTTCTGGACTATTGATCTTTCGGTCCCTGAGTCCACAAGGATTAGAGCCAGTGCTAAGACTGGGAGGAGATTGGGGGAGTGGGGGTGGAGGGGATGTGTGTTTGGGGGGAAT
>NW_010315875.1:0-1919 GCF_000700745.2 Antrostomus carolinensis
GGAAACGGGCCAGGGCTCCCAGGGGATCAGGTGGGGTCATCCAGGGATGATCATCTCCTCATGGCACTGGACAGGGCTGTCATCCCAACCTCAAGTCCTGAAAGACAGAGCCCAAAATGAGACCCCCCAACATGCAATGGGACAAGAGAGGGGTCTTCTGCCTACTGTGTCTCTCTGCAGAGACCTGGGAAGGAGAATGGAATTGGAGATCTCAATAGATCCAGGACAGGACTTGGTTCTCCTCAGATCCATATGGCACCCCGAGCCCCTTGCACAGTGTGTCACTGCCCAAGGATACCCCTACGCCTCCTAGAGCCCTGTCCAGCCCTCATGGCGATGCTGGGGGTCTGTATGGCACCAGAGCCCCTGCCTGGCCTGCACGGTGACCCTCTGCATCCCTAGAGTCCCACTGAGGGCAAGGAGAGCCGTGGGGGCAGCTCTCTCCAGCTCGCGCTGGGACATGGATCACGGACAGTCCCCTCTGGTTCCCTCTCCCATACCCAAGTTCTGCCCACCCCAGAGAGCTCAGGGATCCTCCATGGCCCAGGATCCTTGTGGGGCTGGAGATGCCCTGATGTTGCTCACCTCAATACTGATAGATGGATCATCAGGGTTCAACAGTGGGATAAGCGGAGGGGGCTGGGGAGAAAGGGAAGGTTAGGGACACACTTGGGTGCACTGGGGTTTACTGGGAGGCAGGGGAAGGCAGTGGGGTCCTTGGGGAAGGTTCCTCTGGGGAGAAATGGGGTCCAGGAGTTGGTTTGGTGCTGCACAGGAAGCAGTGGGGGTCCTGGAGAAGGGACCTGCCTGGGTGCGTGGCAGTGTACTAGGGCATCCTGGAGTGCACTGGGTTGTACTGGGTTGTACTGGGATGGATGGGAATGCAAGGGGGGCCCTGGGAAAGGGACTCTCCCTGGAAAAACACTGGGGTGCAGGGGTGTCCTCTGGGGTTGCAGTGGGGTGCACTGGGGTGTACTGGGCATACTGGGATATACTGGGAACACTGGGATGCCCTGGAGTGTCATGGCCTTGGGAGGGGAGGGTCTGAGGCCAGCAGAACTCACGGTATTCTTCTCAGACTCTCTTCAATTGCCCAAGTTTCAATTTCCCCTGTAAAGAGACCATGAGACCTCACTGGTCACTGGGATGTCCCCAGTCCCAACGAGGGATGGGAGGAACAAAGCGTCCTCCAGTTCCCAGGACTGGGTGGCCTCCAAGTCCACCCCATAACTTACGGTCTGGCCGCCAGTTTCTTCCAACAATGCCTGGGAAAAAAGAGCAAAGGGATGGGCTGCATTGGAGCTCGGTGGGGCACCGCTGTCCCCAGTTCCCTCAGGCCCATGACTTCCCCTTGGTCTGAGAAGGAAAATCCTTCTGCTCCCCCCAGTCCCATTCCTCCAAGTTTCACCTGGGATACCTGTTCCTTCAGGGACCAGGGGTGGGGATGCAGACAAGGATAGCATGGGGAATTTGGGGGCTCCAAAGAGGATGGCAGTGGAGGGAACCCAGAGTCATCGTGGACTCACCTGAGCATCTTCTGGGGTGCACAGCAGGATGGTGAAGAGCAGAACCACACTGAGCACTGCGACCTTCATCTTCCTCTGCAGTGTGGTGAGTCCTGGGTGAATCTGGAGCAGGTGAGCAGATTTATCCCTCCCAGGACTCCTCCTTGCCCCTCCCTGCCCTCAGAGCCCCCAGGGCAAATCCAGGCTTGGCAAAGACACCAGCTCTGGCAACAAGCACAGAGTCACTCTGGCCCGGATCCAGCCACCTTCCCTGGCATCAGTCCCACTTCCTCCATGGGGCAGCTGCACAGGGAAGGATCGCAGCATCTGGGGGTGGTGAGGGGGAGTGGGCAGTGATGATCCACTGCCCCAACATCCCCCAGAAAGCCAGATCCCCCCATCTCCCAGTGCCCC
>NW_010315876.1:0-3403 GCF_000700745.2 Antrostomus carolinensis
TTTTTTTTTCCACCAGGTCTTTGTTTAACTCATGTAACTAAAACCAAGTTGTTACAGTGAGAAGCATTAGACTATTTCAGTAACTGGTTGCTACTTGTAAAGTCTATTAAATATTCTTTGGCTTTCAAAGACACTTAGTTGTAGAACTTCAGGAGAGAGCGGGTTTTAAAGTATGGCATAGGGATTGAGAGAGGCCTCTTGATATTTGCTTCTTTTTGCTTTGTGAAAAATAAGGCTGTAATAAAAACTTGACACCTTTTGAATGCAGTGGCTCACTTTTGAAAACTTCAAAACTCTGGCTTTAGTCCAAACTTTTTTGCTAGTATAAGCTCTGACTTGTAGTTTCAATCATAAGTAAAAAAAATCTAAGAATCTCCCTAGGTGTAATATTGTATAGTCAACACTGCACTATTTCCATGGCTTTGTAAGTGCCCCGAGAGCATCAGAATGCTAAATTATTGCTGATTTGGACTGTACGTGCAGGTCGCTGAGCACCTCTCAACAGCCACCAAATACAGATTCAATAGCTGATGATTTCAGTGTTGTATACATTCAGAACTTCAGTAATCGAGGTGAAAAAAGAGGTTTATTCATGAAAGACAATACTTAAAAGGCACAGAATTGCTTTAGAGATTGGAATCACAGAAAACACCTGCTCCAAAAATGCACCCTCAAAGGAAAGAGATTTTCCTAGCAGCTCTCCACAAGCACTCATGGCTCTGTCCCTAAGGTTGTTGTGAATCATTTATTTTATGAACTTCTTTACCATAATAACTCACTCTCTGCAAAGAGTTTACTTATGTTAGTTAACGTTACAAAGTGATAATGTAAAATATCAGAGCTGTCTTCACCTTGCTGGTGGCTAAAGAATCCTGCAGCCTGTAGACAGAATCATTAAGGTTGGAAAGACATCTAAGATTACAGAATCATAGAATGGTTTGGGTTGGAAGCGACCTTGAAGATCACCTAGTTCCAACCCCCCTGACGCGGACAGGGCTGCCAACCACTAGGTCATTCTGCCCAGGGCCTCATCCAACCTGGCCTTGAATGTCTCCAGGGATGGGGCATCCACAGCTTCTCTGGGCAACCTGGGCCAGTGTCTCACCATCTTCACAAGAAAGAATTTCTTCCTCAGATCTCATCTCCATCTCCTCTCTTCCAGTTTAAAGCCATTTCCCCTTTTTCTATCATTAACTGCCCTTGTCAAGTCCCTCCCCAGCCTTCCTGGAGCCCCTTCAGGTACTGGGAGGCCGCTATAAGATCTCCCTGGATCCTTCTCTTCTCCAGGCTGAACAGCCCCACCTCTCTCAGCCTGTCCTCACAGCAGAGCTGCTCCAGCCCTTGGATCATCCTCGTGGTGTCCCCTGGACTCACTCCAGTAGGTCCATGTCCTTCTTGTGTTGGGAGCCCCAGAACTGGACACAGTAGGTGTCCTCTTCCAGGTGAGGTCTCACCAGAGCAGAGTAGAGGGGCAGAATCCCCTCCTTCGACCTGCTGCCCACGCTTCTCTTGATGCAACCCAAGGTACACGTGTCCTCACATGTGACCTCACATTCATTTGGATCATTTAGTGAAGTGCTGGTTCCTGGAAGCCTCAGCTATCCTCCGCCAACAATAACATTTAGCAATCTATCCATCCTCAGCATAGTTGTGAGATTTTCTGTTCCTCATACGGCAGTGAGTTAATTAGGGTGAGTAACACATGGCCTCTATAAGCTGTGACAATAACTTCTCTACACATACAATTTCTTCTTGCCTTCTTTATCGTATGCTGAAATTAATCATTAATTTTTACTTGCACCTGCCTCAGCAAGTTAACATCATGTGTATTATAAACAGCAAATTTCAATAGCCAGGCTCTGAATACCAATTTTTCAGCAGTATAATTGATAAAATTCTACTGTACTTGCCAGCAGAGAAATATATGAAAAAATTATGTAGAAGTGAGTGCACTGTTTAACTAATTTGCATTCTGGTGTGAAAGGTTTAAAATGCTAGATGCATGGAACATATATATTTGCACCAAATAAAAGGTAAAAATACAGTGATTAAGTATAGTGCCCAGATCAGTGAGGGATCTGATCTGAGTTCTGGTCATTGCAACAGGCTTTTATGTAAGAGAAAACCCTTTTTCTACTCATTTCTGGAAAATAGGAATTTTTTTTCTGCTGTGGCTCATAAAAGACAACTTCATATTGTCAGGCTTGGCTACAGCTTGTCTTGACGTGGATTTCCGTACTCTAAGGAAATCGTACAGTTTAATCTCATCTAGACGATAGCTTTTATTTGAAGATTTTTCAGTAACAGATTCTAAAGCCAGCTCAGTTCACAATTATTACATTGTTCGTTTTACGACAGAGGTCCTCCAGATGTGTTTTACTGCTGCATAGGGCAGCCCTCCCCAAAACCATTAGCTCTCCAATCATTTTCCATCTGCCAACGAGCCGTCTTTGCTTTTTACTTTCATTTGGATAACACAAATAATCAAAGAAAATCAATGTTTGAATGTTGTTCTCAGGATTTTTGCATGAATATATCAGTGAAAATCCATTTGCATACACATGGCCGATTTCCCAGCACAAGCCTCCTGGCATTCACAGTTCTCTTCTTGCCTTTTCCCCAAAGGAGGTGTTTCTTTTCCACCAACAGCCATAAACACCAGTAGGATGAGGAGTTCCAACTCTTTCCTTTTGTTACAATAAACCTTTTTAGCATCAGTGTGATAGCTTTGCTGGATCTCTTCCATTATCCTAAAGGATAATGGGGAATATGAGCTCCAGGGGAACTAACATTAGTAGACAATTTTGCAAAGATTTCTCTGTAACATGATTTCTCTGATGTTGTTCCATTTTTTTTTTTCCAATATATTCCAAAGGGGGAATATATAATCTACCAAAACTTGAGCAATAAGTGAATCCATTTTGGGACAAATCAGGAAAAGTTGGATTCACTCAGCTCTACAAGTATTTGCATATGGCTACATCCTACTGATTTTGTGTTAAATAATGGTGTCAGAAAATAGCCTATGGAGTGAACTTGTAGAGTAGACTGAGGTCTTGAGTTCCAGAGTGATCTAAGGAGAAAGTATTTCTTAATGGGCACATAACTCTTTGTGTGAAAATTTTTAAAAAAATAAAAAATAAATAAATCCTCCTTTCATTTAGCTAATAAAGGTTTTGAGATCCATTCTGGAGTTCGCTTCTTTTCCTAAAACTTTTTTTACATATTGGATGTCTTTTTTGGGTTGATCTTGAATTACCTGCAGGCTGAGAGCTATATGAAAGCTTTCATTCTTTCCAAAAGTAAAACTTTGGTGCAGTCTCCCAAATAATGTTGGTGGGAATAAGGAAACTAAAGTGGTTTAGGATAGTGTGATAAATTCATAGACAATAAATGACGGGGA
>NW_010315876.1:3421-12874 GCF_000700745.2 Antrostomus carolinensis
GTGATAAATCCATGTGTGTCTGAGCTGATGACATATTCCTCATTATTTGTGTATAATGAGTGTTTGTATCATACATACACTGTACTAATCTCCTGCTTCAGGGCTTCTCTTGATTACTCGTAGGAGGCAAGATAAACTTTCCTCTACTTGACATTTTTTTGAGAGGATGATGGAAGAGGGAGGTGCTCTCCTCTCTCTGAAGCTCAGCAGAAGGGCCAGAAGAAAAGACACAAGATACTCTGATGCTCCTCTTGACACTTGAGTGTCCAGATGGCTGGTTGATATTTTGCTGGGGTTTGAGTGTCTCATCAGATTGCACATCAGAAACTCAGTGTCCCTTTCTCGCTCTGAGCTTTTGCACGGTCGCTGCGTTCAGCTGCAGGGAACCTGTGCATCCCACAACCTTTGAAGGTTTAATAAAGGCTTGCTCTGCTTTGCGTTAGCATTCCCTCTGTGCATGTATTATAATTGTTGAGCTTTACAAGTTCTTGGCACTCTCCAGAGAGCAAAGTCTCTGTTGGTAATTCTTCAGTGCAGCATAAAAATGTCTGTTTAAAGATCTATTATAAACCAGATTGCATGTTTGTCCATTTTCACTTTACTGGCCAACAGTGTGTAATAACACTTCAAGATGAAAGATGGTAACTTTACAGATTCAAACAAGTTGGAGCAATAAATGCATTAGTCAAGCACGTTGCTGAGGTGTATAAGGCTTTTTTTTTTTTTTTTCTTGCAAAATCTAAAGCAAAAACTACAAGGAGAGAGGGATTCTCCACTCAATTTTGAGCTATCAAGAGCAAAATATTTCAGTGGAGACTAAAACTCTGCAGCAGAAGTGCTTTGGTCCATACTATAGGGAAGTAAAAATGACAAAAGTTAGGTGTTTGCATTGAAGCAGAGGAAATGCAGTGGAATTCTGTTGAATAAAGAGATAGAAATGAGAGAAGGCAGAAAAGCCACAGCTTCAAAGGCAATTTCTAATAGGCTCAGAGGCTGTGGGTGTCATTAAATAGACACTAGTAGCATAAAAAAAGAAAATATGGGTGTGCAAAAGCAATGAGGTGCAAAAAGTAAAAAGGAGGGATAAAGAGGTAGATAACAGAGGAGGGTTGGAGTGGTTTGTGAATGCAATTAAAAACTCAAAAGAAATTATAAGGAAAGTAATGATACAGGATAAAATATGATTTCAACAGATGATGAGCAATAGGAAGTGTTTCCAATATGAATAAAAAGTCAGTGAAGGAGACCAGGGGCTTTTTAAGGCAAAGCCAATAATTTCTAGACAATAGATTCAGCCTCTGCAAGGAAAAAAATTAAATAAATTCACTGCTTCAATGTTCATAAAGGATATGGAACAGATGCCAAGAGCAGATGTACAGTTTCCAAAAGAAGAAAGAGAAACATTGCTGAAAATCATTGCTTATACAGCTGATCAAGAAATAAAACAATCTCAGCAGTGGGGAAGAAAGCCAATATTGAACAAAGATTCATCTCACTGTTGAGAAGATCTAAAGAGGAAAAATGAGCCTGGGTCACAAATGCTAAAACAGGGAAGCAGGGCTAGACTAAAGGGATATTAAATAGGGATATTAAACTTCATGCCCCAGAGCCTCATCTTTCCAATCAGAATGGATGCAACAGTATGGTGTTTGATTTTGAGTTTTTCTTAGAGTGCTTGAAGTGTTATGATAATAATAATTTAAGATATAAAATAAGAATTTGGGTTTGTTTTATTTCCTCTGGAACCTCCATTTTGTAGCTCATAACTTTCTGGATAATGACTTCCCTGTACTGTACTAGATGTGGATCAAATACTTCATAAAATAATTGTTTTTTCCATTCCGGCACATTCCAGCTACTCAACATTATGTTTTCAAGATGAAGAAGGACATTTTTCTCTTGTGTTCTCATGCTTCATAGGATTTATAACAATAAATATGAGCTGGTAGCTGAGCATAGGATTTATAACAATAAACATCAGCTGGTAACTGAGGGGAATTCTGGTTTATAAAGTGACCATCACAAAACTAAAGCATCATGAACTAAAATTAAACTTGAGGTTTGGGCTCGTTTCCAGTGGCAGGATCCTATTACTGGTGATGAAAAGAAAGAAGCAGAGTAAATCAGCACAAAAAGTTATCCATGCAGCTAGAAAGCCAGAGCTGTACAAAACCTTGTAGATTAGGTGGGGACAGTTTTAACATTTTGATTTGGAGCACCAGCGAGTTAAAAGGAGTACTGATGCAAAGTTTCTAGGGAAAATGCTTTCCTGTCAAAAAAGCTGAAACTAATGAGACTCTGCACTTCAGCAGTACTTTGCTTAACTCAGATGGATTGCTTTGAATTTCCTTGGAAAGCAGCCAAAATACTTCAAGGAGTTAAAGGAAATTCATAAACTTATCAAGAGAAAAAATAAGGTGCATTGTGATATTTACAGGGAAAAAAAAAAAAATGGCAGCTTGTAAAAGGCCTTCTGAAATAATTTAATACATTAAATTTATCTTCCAAAAAAAAAATGTCAAGGGTGAGACTAGAGAACGGAGAACACGTTGTGCCCTAGCTGCCAGGTGACATGTCTGAAGGCAATGGGTTACACAGGTGTGAGGATAACATTTGACTGGTGGAGCATTTTGCACATGTTTATCACTGTTCTTTCCCCAGTTATAATTTTTCAGTCAGAAAAACACTGGGGCCATCCTTTGCAGCTATGCACCCTTCCTATCTACTATGACTGACACTACTGTCTGGTTTATTTGCATAGATATGCAACACAGGTTAAACTTTTTATATTAATAAGATACTTGGGAGGAAAGAAGCCTCATGAGGATCCAGAAGGACTGGGACACTTGCACTGGGTACTGAAATTTTGGGTCATGTTCCCAAGAAATGGACATGTCCAAGGAACAAAGAACAGAGATGTTTTTCCAAACCTTGGCCAGTTTCAAGGACTGAGAAATAGAAACAGTTTATGGTAAATGAGTATCCACCCAGAGAAAGGATAACATCATGGCCACTTTTGTAAACACATTTTGAAAGAAATTTGAGAGAAATAAAAATAAGATTTGAGAGGGAGGGAGAGTATCATCAAAGTAAGTACTATGTGGGAGGAAGTCGTGTTGGCCTTTTTGCTCAAAGTGCAATAACTCCCTATAATTTCCTTCACTTTATTAATAACTACTCTTCTGTTTAAAAATATTTTAATCCCTTTTGTAGCTGCAATGACTCATCAGCTCCTTTTTCATTGTTAGAGATGATGTCTTCCAGTCTCAGCCACCAGAATACTCTCTCCAGGGAGTATCATGGTGCAAAACCAACTGTATGTCCTATTTTGTTCCCCCAGATCCACCAGTCTAATTATTCTCATTAATTTTAGCAGACAGATAAACATCTATGATTATATATTAAAAAAAAAAAAATAAAGGCAGAAAGCAATGCCATACTTGGAGCAGATAAGAGAGACATAAATCTATCAGAAGCAAGAGGATTCCTGTGGCATCACTTGGAGATGTGGTGCTAATTCATTGCCCAGGAAGCACAGTTTTGCCCATTCTTGCTCTCAACATTCATGAATAAATAATCTTGGGGACACTTCATGCATTTTCCAGCAGTCCAGTGAGCAGGCTGTGCAGAGAGTCCCATGTCCAAGGAGAAGGTACTATGCAAGGTGCTCCTGCCCCTGGGTAGCCTTGTGACCTGCCAGCCAGATGGAGGATTTAGCACAGGCATGTCCCATTTCTGTCTACAAACCCAAACAAACAAGGCAAAGCATTGTCTCCTGCTTGAGGTCAGGAGAATGATGCAGGACCAACATGAGGAGATGGCACCGTGGTTGGAGCACATAGTGTCAGGAGCATGCTCGGGATAGATGGAACCCAGTACAATTGCTTGGAGAAAAGCTGTGTTCATAATGTATGTTTTCACCCTTGGTTATTGCTACAACCCCATTTTTACCTCCTTTGAGGGCAGAAAACTAAGTCACAGGCTTCAATGCTCTATCTTCCTGCCAGTGCTCAATCCTCCTGCCCCGAGCCAAAAGTCAGGAGGGGAAGCTGCTTACAAATGGCTCTTCCTGAAGATGGAAAATGTTGCCTTCCCACAACCTTTGATTCCTTTCTTTCTGTTCTCTTCATTATCCCATGTCCCGCTGCAGAAAGTGATGCAAAGTTGTTTTGTCACATGCTGTTACCACAGATGATGTTATATGACTGCCAGATTTCTCCTACTGTGAGGTCTTTCAGTCAAGCCCAATGGAAACCAGAAATGTCACCAAGTCAAAAAGGTGGTGTAAGGACACTCTACTAACCACCGTAACCACCGGGTTTGAGGTGAAGAGGCTGGTTAAGTGTGAAGGGTCAGTTTATCATACTACATCAGACAGTAATATTTTAATTTAAAAGTAATCCTTTTTGCATCATATTGACATTATTTTCCCACTTGTTGCCTATGCCAGCACTGTAACTAGAGCAAATTAGGCTTAGGGGATGATGGCTCACCAGTTTTTTTTTTATTTGAAGTCTATGAGAAAGGAAAATGTGGTGGAGTCTCCATTTTTTGAGGTCTGTGTTTCAATGCATCAAGACAATAACTCCCTGAGAGATAGGCTATACTTCAAGTGTGTTTTATGAGCTGAAGACAGAATTATTGACTTGGTTTCTTTAGACTGTGTTGTGCAGGAGATCAAAGAAGGTGTCCATAATTGTCTTCTAGGAACCTGACCAATGCCAATGTCACAAATTCAACATTAATAACCATTGCCTGCCACCCAAGAAGGCACAAAGATGGTAAAAAAAGTGACATACAGACAAAAGGGAAATAAGAGGGGGAAAAAATGACTGCTTTCCAAGTGCAAAATTTGTTTGAGGGTAATTATGAAGAATACTATGCATAGTTTAATCCATCACAGATCTCCTCGTGAGCATATAAACATATTCATGCTGTTAATGTTTCCACTCAGAAGCAAGCTGCCATTGCACTACATAGAAACTTTTCAATATAAAGGTGGGGATGATGAGAACTGAGGTCCTATTGCAATAAAGACACAATCCCACTACAAGAAATGTGAGCCAAGCTCATGCACAACCCTGCAAGAAGGTGTTTGAAGAAGCTAATAGCTTGCTTTCCTCAAATTAGTTATTTGGTTGTGCATACCTCCCAGGGAAGAAACTGAAACTACCTGTCTTCCTCTCACCCACAAAGCAAGCAGTGGTAAGCTTCTTCAGGGTATCAAACAATGGCTTTTTTATTTCAAATTTGAACATTCCTTCTATTCAAATCTAAATACAATGGATTTTATCTTCGATAGGCTCATGGGGCCCTCAAATGTCAAATCTGTAACCCCATGGAACAGATCCTCATCAGTCTCTATTGTTTTCCACCAGATGAAGATCTTCTATAGAAGCTACATAAATAGCTCATTCATAAAAGTATAAAAACATATTGTAGCAAGACAATAGCCCTGCAAGGCCAGCAACATCCCTGGTGAAGTTAGCAGAGTTAAATATGCAAAGAATTTCCCTCTCTTCTCAAACTCTAGTGCAGAATCCCAGTAACCATCATCTCTGTCTCATCTTCATTTCCATCACCATTACATAAAGACTGGGAAATAAAGACGAAGAGCAAAGGCTTTAGCTACCTGGTGAGCTCCCGTGTTCTTGGTGCAAAAAGTACCATGATAATGTACAGTAAAATACAGTCTATTATCTAGTTGTCTTTAAGAAGACTTCTTAAGAGATTTCTTTAATGTTTCAGCTTTGGACAAGTTATTGATTTCACTCTTCACGTTCCCATTTCGTATTTCTTTCCTTAATCAGGGTTGATTGCTTTCCTCTGTAGCTGCACAGAAGGGAAACAAATGGAGCAGTGATATTAAAAGGTGCTGAGACCTTGATGCAGGATTTGCTGGAGGCAGTTCCTCGATCTTTGTTTATAGCAACGCTATAGCACCAGGACAATACTAAGGGATTAATGAATTAAAGCCAAGAGTGAGTTTTCTCATAGTATTGCATGCATGGGAACTAAGAGTCAAGTATACTTAGCCTTTCCTCTTCCATATGTACTGTTTGTATTCTGCTGTGCTTAAAAATTGTGGAGACATTGAAGTGTTTATCACAAGATTTATTTTCAGCCTACATTTGGTTACAACAGGAGCTTCCTTTGGTCCTTACTTGAAAAGACCAAATGTCTAGATACCAAAAATGTAATGAAGATGTGGATCTAGTTCACTCATATTTACGTATCTCCAGGTCCTTTGCCTTTTTCTTGGGCATACAGTAATAGTAACTTCTTCAATAATAGGTTCTGGGGTGTGGTTAGTAGGTCAAGAGAGGTTCTCCTCCCCCTCTACTCTGCCCTGGTGAGGCCACATCTGGAATATTGTGTCCAGTTCTGGGCCCCTCAGTTCAAGAAGGACAGGGAACTGCTGGAGAGAGTCCAGCACGGAGCCACCAAGATGACGAAGGGAGTGGAGCATCTCCCTTCTGAGGAAAGGCTGAGGGAGCTGGGGCTCTTTAGCTTGGAGAAGAGGAGACTGAGGGGAGACCTCATTAATGTTTATAAATATGTAAAGGGTGAATGTCAGGAGGATGGAACCAGGCTCTTCTCAGTGATGCCCAATGGTAGGACAAGGGGCAATGGGTGTGAGCTGGAACACAGGAGGTTCTGCTTAAACTTGAGAAGAAACTTCTTTACAGTGAGGGTGACAGAGCCCTGGGACAGGCTGCCCAGGGAGGGTGTGGAGTCTCCTTCTCTGGAGACATTCAAGACCCACCTGGACGCCTTCCTGTGTGATCTCATTTAGGTTCCTGCTCTGGCAGGGGGGTTGGACTGGATGATCTTTTGAGGTTCCTTCCAATCCCTGACATTCTGCGATTCTGTGATTCAATAAATGCATTTATTATGGCACAATGCATTTGTGCCACGTCACTGAGTGCATCGTGGCAGCCCACAGTGGTGACTTATTGGCAGACCACTTCTTAAGGTCAACATCAGCCTTGTCTTTACACAAAGCAGAAATGCTCATTCTACCTGATTAGGCACCACTCCAAGTGAGCAGTGGGAGGCCAAGGATTCTCTAGTTAAAAGGCTGATTAGCCTGTCTTAAAATAAACTTAAATTGAACCAAGGGTGAATGATCCAGAAAATAACAAAGTGCATCTCGTTAGAGTGGAAATGGAACAAACTGTTCCAAGTCTTTTTTGGCTTCATTTCCTATGTTAATGAAAAGTGATAAGCACTATGCCTGATACTGTTAAAGAGCTTGAGTGGATGAGCCTCTTGTCTTAGGCCAGATGCATCTATAGTTTACACCAACATAAACAAAAAGAGTCTTCCTTGATATGGATCCAAGGAGCCTGTCTTACATCACATCAGCCTGAATACAAACCTTGAAAAACCCAGGCTTTTCTCAGTCCTTTGCATTACAAACAGAACGTTTTGACCTCTACACTTAACCTTAAATTAAATTTGCCTTTGGCTTTTCTGGGCTGGAAGGTCAATTTACAAAATATTTTGAGCTACTCAGTTCCCACCACTATAAAGTTCACTATAAAGAGAATGTCAACTCACAGTGGTACCATAGAATCATTTAGTTTGGAAAAGACCTGTAAGATCATCAAGTCCAACCATAGACCTAACACTGCCAAGTCCACCACTAAACCATGACCATAAGTAACACATCTACACATCTTTTAAATACCTCCAGGGATGGTGACTCCACCATTTCCCATAGATCCCAACCTCATACATCTGCCCATCATCACAGGTGTACGCTGTACATCCGCTGTGTACATTACTTGCATGGTTTTTCTTGTGGCAGCCTCTTAAAGTATGCTGAGGCTAGAAGACAACACACAGGAAGTTTTACAGAAGTCTCCAGGGGAGACCTGGAGTTGAAAAGCATCACCAGATGAAAAAAAGAGACATTGAAATGTGCTGCTGTAATAGGAATGTAATGAAAACTGCAATATCAGCACAGGGTGCTGGTGAAATTATCCAGTTATTTTAATATTGTGCTGTAGATTTCTCTGGTGTCCTGTAACCCCATATTCCAGGCAGAATAGCTTAACAGAAATACAGGTGCTGCACCAGCAATGCTTGTGGTTTGATAAACATCAGTCTCTCCTGCATCAATATCCCTTAAATACGCAGCTAGGGACAATATATTAATTTCCAAGTCTAAACCGCAACGGGGCAGAAAGTTCTTTCCTGGTTTTAATCCTAAAATTATTTCCTGGAGATGCTGTATATTGTACTTACTGCCCTTGAGGCCTTAGTGTTTCAGTGAGAACATACTTGACTGGACCTCAGAGGCTTACTGAGGGCTGGGCTGTCTCCTCACCAGGTATACAGCTGTATAACATCCTGGACAGGGCAAGGATTAGGATCTGACTCCTGGTTTGATGACTTCTTGGTCCAAAGAGGAATTATCCTGAGCCAGCTCCCTTGCCTTGATATATCTTATGAAGCCGACTGGTACTTTGGGGAATTAAACCAAGATTTTGTCCCTCCTAATCTGCCCACTCAGATTGGGGTCTAGCAAATGACTGGGAAGCCTTTAGAAAGGTGCTGCTTGTGTTCTTAAACACAGTAAGATTTTCAAGCTGAAGGTGTTGGGGATTGGCCAATTATTAGTTCTTAATTTTATTTTATTTTTCCTGAGGTGATTTGACCTCTGACTACAGAGGTTTGCAGGCTGTGCAGCTGTTCATGGCTGGGATGTCAACATTGGCATACACAGCTGCCAACATTGCTCAGAGGTCAAGCTCCTGAAATTACAAGAGAGTCCAAGAGGAGAAGGAAAAAAACTAAAGCATGGAAAAAGGAAGGGGGAAAAAAAAAAAGTCTGAAGCTCAAATATTTGTGGCAGATGCTAAATTATGGTGAGAGGTGCTAGTCTCTCCATAGTTTAGATCAAAGCCAGGGTTCAACCAAGAACCAGGCTTCATTCCCAACTCCACCCTCAGCTTCAGCAAGGCCAAACCGATTCTCCTAATGCTGGACAAAGCAGACCTATCCCAGGGCAGAGGTTTTCCAGCATGCTGGGAAAAAAATCTGGCAACACCTCTGGACAAGTTCCGCGATCAAAACACTCAGAGCCTCTCATGTATTTGTAAGATTTTCCTATGATTCCATGTTTGTCTTTCTTTTTTTTACATTTTGTCTTGCCTTTAAAATGACAAACCCTAAATGTGTTTGCTTTATTCCTGTCTTTTTAAAACAGTTCTCAGCTGGGGTAGCAAAGAGATGCAGAAAGATGGAAGAGGCTATGTGGAGGTCACCTGCATGATCATGCCAGGTATCTGATGGCCATGTATCAGCCTGCAGCTCACATTTGGCTCTAGCATTCATGGCACAGGTGAAAAATTTTTGGAGGCTGAGGGATGTTGATCCATCCCTTTCCTGCTCCCTCCATTCCAGCTGGTGTTATCCCAGCTCCAGTTCATAGCTTACAGCAGG
>NW_010315876.1:12929-18588 GCF_000700745.2 Antrostomus carolinensis
CCCTTCTCGTGCAGGGTCAGGAGAGCCTCCCGGGACATCGCTTGGCAATCTAGCTCCAAAAAGCGTGTAAAGACTTTGAACAATTTGTGAGTGAGTGGTATTTTAATCTATATGGAAATGTTCAGACCTTGAAATACAGACTGTATTTCTGCATTAACTCAAAGTGAATGATATCATACCCTTGAATTAAATCACTGGGGACGATGATGGTAAATCTGTCTTTATATTGATAGTGTCATCTTATTGTCCCTGCTCTATATCTCCTTCATCATGACAGCAGAGCAGTGAAACTCCAGCATGGATGTTCCAGTATCCATGTCATTTAATGCAGCCAAACATGACAGCATAGCAGTGAAACTCCAGCATGGATGTTCCAGCATCCATGTCATTTAATGCAGCCGTCTCCTGTCGTATAGAATAGATGGCTCAATCCTAAACAGATTAACTCCCTCTGAGAAGCTATACAAAGGCGATTTATTTTCCCCTGGATACGCATGCAAATAAACAGCTGCACAAAGAGGTGACTTGCATGCACATCAAGGAGAATATACATCCTGAAAAATCCCTCAGCACATCCAAAGACCTGCAGAGAGGAAGAGCAGGAGTAACAGTGAGAAACTGATCCCAGCAAGTGGGGATTTCATTAGGGTAAATAATATTTATCGATGTTCATTTATGTAAAGCTCAATTCCAGGTTCGTGTGGAATAAGACACAGATGACTCGCTCACTGGGATTTGTTTGTCTCTCAAACACTATTAAACTTCTGGAAAGTTCACAGAATTAAACTCTTCTTAATGTCTCTCTTTTATATGTATAAATTTACAGCAAACAGCGAATTCTTGAAGACAGACTAGAGGCCTGTTCCTAGAATATAGAATAATATCACATTAATTTCCGTGTTTTAGCTCCATTTAACAGCAACCTATTTTTTTAAGCCAATGGAAAAATAGTTTTTTCTAAACCACTAGCAAATTTATTCTCTCCTAATAAAAATTGAGATGTCCTCATGAAGGGTTTGATGTAAAACTGAGGGAAACCAAAGATAATTTTTCCACTGACCTCAATAAATTTGGATAGAGACCTTGAAATAAAAGTTAATGTGTATCAGGAGAGATAGTGGGTTGGAAGTGAGGCATCATAGATAAGTTTATTGCCTAAAATTGCTGCAGGAATAGTATTCATCTGATGTTTTGGTACAGTTACATTTTAAAATATGTTCTCTGCGTGGTTAAAGCAAGCATTTTCCTTAAATGAAAAAAAATTGAGCCGATCAGACTTCTCTGTTTGAATGCTGATGGCATTTTTCATTTTTATACCCTTCTCAAGAGCTTGTCCAGAAATACATGAGATTTTGCTGAAGCGATAAGGGAATTTATACATTCAGAACAGATCTGTACCATTATGACTTGAACATGTAATGCTGAGGCAATAAAATTTATGACTGTCTTCTTCAGTGCTTTAATGAGGCATTGCCAGGCTCACTGTATATTTGCAAATGTCTTAACAGATAATGATTTTTAAAAGTACTGGAGTGCAGCTGCCAGCACAAATGGCCATAACACCAATTATCTTTGCAGGCTTTAGTCATTATGTTGAATCAAAGGCAAAACTGAAGCATGGGCCAGTTTTCTCCTCCAGTTTGTGAGGGAAGTCAAGGGAACACATTTCTTCTGGACATATCTCCTGCTAGCTTTCCTCCCCTTACATTTCCATTGCTGGCATAATCTCAGCAATTAAACTGAGCCTCCTGATGAGACTTATTATTTTTAATCCAGCTTGTTAAAGGGCATAAGCGTTCTCACTAATCCATTTTTGGCATGCTTGCTTTTCCAAGCATAGCTCTTCCTTCTTCTGAAGGGAGTGAGGATGCTTTGATAGTGCCTGGGACAGGGCTCCTCAGTGGTTGCTGGTTGACTGACACCCCACTTGTTCAAGTGACCCATCAATTCACAGTCAGTTGAGAGTCGTGTGGGACCAGGTGGAGATGCTGAGGGTGAGTGGACTGACAAAATTAATCATGGAAACATTTACCTCATTCATTTTCTTGCATAACCTTGTAGAAGACTCTCCATACCCAAACATCTGTGTGGCCAGAAAGTGCAAGAAAAATGGGTGGGATCTCCTGTGTTGTCAATCTCCAAGCTCTCCAAACTCTTCTGTGTTGTTCAGCCTTAATGGAGTGAAAGTGTCTATTTCGGGGGGAAATGGTAAACCATTGAAACCTTCTATCCCTCCTGTTTCTCTGCCAAGAGACATGCCTAACCCAGTAGCTAGCTTGTTTAAGGTTAGACCAGCTACGTATATGGGGTTTTGAAGTGTTCCAGACAGATGAAATGCCTGATGCTAGTTTTATTTCCCCTAAATTCTGAATCAAAGAATAGGAAGTTCCAACTTCTCTGTTTCTCTTGAGAAGAAAGACAATTGTGGCCCATTGACCTCTTTAGCTTCCCCCGTCTGCTGTCTAGAGCAAAGGGAGAACCACTTGGATGTGATTTTTTTTTCCCCACACAAGCTCAACTGGCTGAGGGGGTGTTGGCTCCCGTGAAGATGAAGGAGGAGGAAAGTACCACACAAGCACACAAAGACTTCTCCATGAACTACCTTAGCACCATGCATCTCCATGGTCTCTAGGAGTAGCCTTTGGCAGAGGATTGGATCAGTAGCTGAAAGCTACTTCTGGTTTTCAAAGCATGGGATCCTAGCCATAACCTGCCGGCTTCTGGGAGGTCCCTATTTCAACAGCTATGTGTAAGACAACAAAGGGCTGGTCTGCTAACCATTGACTCGGTTGACCCACCAGGAAGGTCAGATCCTTATTCATAGGTCATGGTGAAGTCATTAGTTATGAATTTCCATTACACTGGACTGCAGTTAACCCAGCTCTTGTGACCTCACTATTTATCTGAGCAATTCCCCTTGGCTGATACCGAACTGAAGCCACAGAGTGACGCCAGGACCTTGGTCAGCCACGGCTCTGCCCTCTCTGAAGACATCCCTCGAGCAGTCACAGTCTGCTGACTGGGTCTCAAGGAGCAACCTTCAGCATGCTTTCTTAGCTGTTCCCACATCTGACCAGCTAGTTAAGATGGAAAACTGTTTATTAATTTAGCTTCCAGGTCAGGTGTGAAAGGAAAGGGTGTGATGAGCTCACTGGCTCGATAACCTTAGCTGCATGGGCTGGTTTAAGGTACGTGTTTTGGTAAGGTCTAGAGACCAATTTTTCCTGTCTAATAAAGCCGGTAAAAGAAACAGAAGCATTTTCCTAAAAATTTTATGGAAACTTTATGCAAATGTCCATGGTTTTTCCCTTTCAAATAAATGAGATTTTTATTTTATCCTCATTCACTAAGAAGCATTTGATACAAAGACTTTGTCAGTTGCACCTCCCTGTTGAGTGTACGAGTGCAACGTCCTTGGGCTGCTTGATTCCTTTTCTGTCAAGGAATAGCAGCTACATGTGTGGCTCTAAAAAGTCAGACTTCACTGATTTACTGTAGCTGGAAGATCCTGAAATGAAAAAATCAATACTGTGGGTTACACTCAGTAGTTTCTCTCCAGTTTCATAGCTTACAATTTCTTCTTAATTTTAATACTTCATAAACACATTCACTTTAGTATATGGTGCTGCCACAGGATGAAGGTTGTCTTGAAATAGGTGCTGTAAAAATCATGGAAGGCAGAGAAATTCCCAATATAACCATAAAACACAAGATGAAATGGGGACAAAATAGCCCAGCTGCTGCCTGCTCAAGCCTGAAACCCAACAACACATCTGGAGGAGAAGGTCCTTCTGAACTGCACATTTTGGAGCAGCAGTCCACAACCAGGTAGAAAGTGAGCATTAATTTGTGGGTTGCAATATCCACTGAGGTTAGAGTGAAGACTCAGCTCTTTTATGCACTCGTGTTGCTAAGAGCAAGTGTTGCTTTCATTTGCAAACCCACAAATCCCATGTGAAGTATTATTCCCCTGTTTTTCAGTGCTAAGAAATGTGTCTATATAAAAGCTCTCTGAAATATTGCTCCAAGGCTTCTGTAATTCATTGTAAATCCCAGCCCTAGTAACTACAAGGTGATTTTTCATAGATTTCTAAAATTGGCAAGCTAATATATCTTGAATCAGTCAGAAAAGAAGTACTGCTCTATCCTTTGCTTATACTTTCATCAACAAGTCCAATTGCAAAAACATGTTTCCCCAGCCCAGGATTTTAGAATTCCCTGCCAAGAGTCATTTTCCCATCCTCCAGAACTAAATCTGAATCTTGTTACACCAGGGAAATGTCAACTGATTCATCTTCCAGCCCTGATGGCCATAACATCCATTTCTACCTATCAAATATACGTCACAGCTGGAATGGATGAAAAGCAAAGATATTTTTACAAGCCTAAAACTGAGGAGAAAAAATAGTGACCCAGCGGTTTCCACTCTCCCCAGGGAGCAGAGCATCAGCTCCAGAAATGAACAACCTTATGCTTATCAGGGGGTCTGTCTGGGTACCATTTACTGCTCTTATTTAATCAGCTCAGAGGTTTACCTGCACTGGGAAACAGCCACGTGTGAGTGGAGACCATATGTATAGAAGTCATGAACATGTCGTGGAAGAAAGATGATATTCTTAAGCCAGAAAGAGTAAGCCCTTTCCACACAAAGGTTATGGATGCTTTTAATTCCAGAGCCCCATGTGCTAGCGCTGCAGTAATTGATGCTAGAGCTTGACAAGGCAAATCAATAATTAATGGTGAGTTTGCTAGTTTTGAACCAAACAACCCCAGCAGAAGTGAAATCCATTTGTCCCCTGTCATAGAAGCAGTGCGCTTTTAAGAAGATGAGCAGAAATTGTTCAGGATGCTTTACAAGAAGTTCAGTAGAGAGTTGGATATTTTGAAGCCTTTAATAACAGCTTAATTTCATTAAAATCATGCCATTTAATAAGGTTCCTCCAAGCACAGGGCAACTCATTTGACGAGTGGTGTGTGATGGATCTCCTGTATGTTAAAAACCTTCCTTCTGGAAGTGTCAAAAATATAATTGGGGGGGGGTTTTTTATTAATATTTATTTATTTATTTATTTTATCCCCGTGCTGTTGCAGAGTTCACTTGCAATGCCATGCACCTTGTCAGAACTAAAACAAAAATCCAGACAGGCAGTGTTGAGTGAAATGGTAACGCAGGCAGGGTAAGGCACGTTGTTCCTGTTTGGTGGGAATTCGGGGGTACTATAACTCTAACCTTTCAAAAGATCTGCTTCTATGGAAGCACATTTTCAACCTTTGCCTGAATGGACCTCACTGCCCCAGGTGTCTTTGTTCTTATCTATTCTTTCCAACCCTGCTCTCCAAATAAAGAAAGATTAGTTGATCTGAAACCAGTATCAAGCTTGTAAGGTTTTAAATCCCAAGCATAAAGCAATGGAGAATTAATCCTCAAGTTCTCATTCAGGGAAATTATCCTGGATCAGCAATGGGCTCCTGTCTTCTGTGAGCAGATCGGGATTTGACTCGTTTATTGTGATATGTATTCGAAATGCAGCAGTGATCAGTTATTGTGGCAAATGCATTATTAACAGCAGCACGTGATTAATGCATCGTATTGTCATACTGCTGATGGCACGTTCTGCTCAGGGCTGGCTTTGTCAGGACACCAACCATCCTCCTTATG
>NW_010315877.1:0-12803 GCF_000700745.2 Antrostomus carolinensis
GCCTGTAACCTTTCCATTCCAACACTCCACTCATTGGAGCCATCCCACCATGTCTCCATGACGTCAATCAGGTCGTGTCCCTGCAGGCACACACACATCTCCTACTCCTCTTGGTTATTCCCCATGCCACCTGCATTAGCACAGAGGCACTTCAGTTGGGACCCCAGTGAAGTTGATTTACTGGCTGGAGCAGCTGGAATCCCATTGTGGTGCTCATCAGCCATGTTCCCCCCCACCCCAGGTTATTACCAGCAGTCCCAGTTCTATCCCCTTCTCCCTTCCAATCTAGTTTAAAGCTCTGTCAATGAACCCCGCTAATTCTTGCCCCAAGATGTCTTTGAGGCAATCCAGCAGGAAATTTTCATAAGCAGACTGGGATATATGGATTAAGAGTATGAAGTACCTACATGTCAGTTAGGACACGATGCAAGAGAACTACTATGAGCATTTCGCTGTAGGGTATACAATGGGGTGGTGTTTATATATAAAAACAGGTACATGTAAACATATATATAATGCATGTGTGTGTGTGCACTCCTATGAGGACAATACACTTCAATATTTTCCTTTGCATCTTGGAGGATGGACTAGATGACCTTTCAAGATCCCTTTCAACCCAAACTATTCATAGAATCATAGAATTGCTTTGGCTGGAAAAGACCTTTAAGATCATCAAGTCCTCCACTGAACCATGTCCCCAAGCACCGCATCTACCCATCTTTTAAATCCTTTCAGGGATGGTGACTCCACCACTTCCCTGGACAGCCTGTTCCAATCCTTGACAACCCTTTCCATGAATAAATTTTTCCTAGTGTCCAATCTAAACCTCCCCTGGCACAACCTTAGGCCATCTCCTCTTCTTCTATCACTTGGAGAGAAGAGACTGTTCTATCTACTCGTTAGACTCTCATTCTATCTACTCTACTCTATAGACTCTTGTTCCATCTACCTGAGAGAAGAGACTGAGACACATATTCTGTGATTCTGCGATTATATGATCATAGTATGTTTGCACAGAAAACGCATAATAAATCTAATGGACCCAAGATACGATTACATTGAATTTAAAGTAACTTTGATACATTGGAGAAATGGTCAAAAATTAGTATTTTTTAAAAAATGAAACACAACAAAGTGCCAAGTATACACTTAAATAAAAAAAATCTATACAAAAATAGGAAATAATTGTCTTGCAACAGGACTGCATAAAAATATCTGGGAATTATCAAATATCCAGATAAGAACCGTGTTGCAAAGTTGTCACAAAACAAGAGGCAGAGTTAATTGTAAGATACATTAATACAGCTGTCTTAGCAACACTTGGGAGGTGATCATCTGGAAGGGTTGAAAGAACTGGACTCACAGTCGAGGGCAGAAGGAAAAAAGACCAGAACACAGTAGTAGTCTGTAGGAGTACATAAAGGCTGAGTAATAACTAGCTAAATCTGTAACTACAGACACGCGGGGGAGCCCATGTGTCTGGTGTCCCCCTGTGTGGGTGAGAATGAGATAGGAGTACGGGATGAAGACAGAGTTGGTCAGAGTGTGCCTGCTGAAGACAACACCCTTCGGCTAAAAACTGTGTTCTACAGAGCAGACTTCACAGTGACAACTAAGATATGAAGGAAAAAAAAAACAATATATATGAATAAAACAAAACAAAACAAAAAACCCACAGAATATAGATGTTACTAAATCTCTAATCCAGTTTATGAAGACTTTGATAACACACAAGGAACCTCTGAATTCCTACTGAAATGTCCTAAACCAACTGGAACATCTTGTTTGAACTGCCCATCATCAGACATGTGTTTCTCAAGAAAGGTTCTGAAAAGATGGAGTTGCAGGGATAGGGAGGAGGATACATCTCCAAAGTAGAGTTCCTTGACACTAGCACAAAACTCTCAGTAACAGAGCCACCAAAAGGTTCATAATAATAGTACTTATAATATTAAATAGAGGAAAAGAACAAAATGGTCCTTATCTCCAGGCATTTAAGAGAAGAGGAAGGAACCTTAAATTGCCAGCTCAGACTTGAAGCCAGTGAATGCAACAGCAAGTCTCCTCCTGCTCCCAACTTCTGCTGCTTGGAAAGACAAAACTTGATCTAAAAATCTAAGTGCCAGTTCTTGATCTCTCATCTACCTGCTTCCCTAAGGAACTCATCTGCTCTATTTTCAGTTGAGAAGTAAGAATCATAAAATTGTAGCATCAGAACAAAAAGTTCAAGTGCTGAAGACTTACACTTCTAACTTTCTAAGAATCATGTTCTGACTCCACTCTTGACATGGAGTTCAATTCATCAATTCAATGTAAAAAAAAGCATTTCCAGATAAAGTTTTATTTTCTATTTCTAAGATACCATTATGCCTCTAGACAGACAGAATGTAACATTTACATTTCCTTACTTGCTATTTCCTTATTCCAAACTTACGTTACTTTTTTCTGTAGACATCAGCAAAACAGTATTTTAAAATCTTTCACCTCTTACAACTTTTCAAACACATTAAAACCTATGCAATATAAAAAATAGCTACCCATAATCTGTGTTAAAGAAACTAATTTTGTACATTCCTCCTAGTCACGTGGCAATCCAGCCACAGCAGTGCCAATCCAAAAGTTACAAAATTCCGATTTTTAGAATAAAACCAAATTAAACAGTGGTTTAGTTGTTTGTCCCCTGGTTCCTTTACTTTTTGTTGATCATCCTCTTATTGGGAGCAGTGACTTGCTCACCATAGCAGCTTTTTGAGAGGACACCTGAAGCCAACCCAGTGGAGAATTCACCACTTCAAGTCGTAATGCAATTAGTGATGCTCCCTGTGAAAACCACATCTTCTACTATTGTAATTTATCTCGTGTCATATTCCAGTCTCTGGTTCATGTTCTGTCTTCCTCCAAGATTAGAGTTCTTCTCTACACAGTTTTAATTCCACATTTAAGGTACTTTAACCTCTGAATTTTCCCATGATACTCTGCAGAGTTCTTTTTACATTTCTGACTAAAAGTCATTTTTCTAGTCCTTAAATCCTCCACAGCTTTTGCAGGTTTTCACATGAAAAACAACTAATCAGAACACTTCACCCTGCAATTTTATAGCACTGGTCCCACTTATCCTGTGCTGCACAACACTGTCTCCAGCTCAACCCTTTTGGTTTTTAATCTGAGTCACATTCGCTCCCCACCTCTCAGATGGTTTTTAGCAGCGTATATCAAACTGCCAAATCACCACACTGTACTTTCCTGTGGCTAACAAATCCCTGTCCAGATCAACTGCTTCCTGTATCTTTCGTTCTGCAAATTGCAGACCAAATTCCTGGACATAGGATTCTGCTGTGTCCCCATGCTGCTGTGAGCTTGCACTGCCCAGGAGATGACAGTAACAGCTTAATTCTACCCCATGAACAAGAATCATAGAATCACAGAATCACCCAGGTTCATAAAGCCCTCTAAAATCAGCAAGTCCAACTGTCAACCCAACGCCATCATGCCCACTAAACAATCTCCTGAAGTGCCATGTCTACATGTTTTTTTAACACCTCCAGGGATGGTGACTTCACCACTGCCCTGGGCAGCCTGTTCCAATGTCTGACCACTCCTTCAGTAAAGAAATTTTTCCTCATATCCAATCTAAACCACCCCTGGCACAACTTGAGGCCATTTCCTCTTGTCCTGTCTCTTGGTCCTTGGTTGAACAGACCCACCCCCACCTCTCTCCACCCTCCTTTCAGGGACTTGGACAGAGCCAGAAGGTCTCCCCTCAGCCTCCTTTTCTCCAGGCTTAACACCCCCAGTTCCCTCAGCTGGGAACTCAGCACACTTGTGCTCCAGACCCTTCCCCAGCTCCGTTGCCCTTCTCTGGACATGCTCTGGCATCTCTATGTCCTTCTTGGAGTGAGGGGCTCAAAACTGAACCCAGCACTCGAGCTGCGGCCTCACCAGTGCCCAGTGCAGTGGGAAGAGAACTTCCCTGGTCCTGCTGGCCATGCTATTCCTGACCCAGACCAGGATGCTGCTGGCCTTCTTGGCCACCTGGGCACACTGCTGACTCCAAGATGAATGTGAAGAACTGGAAGAGCAGAGCATGCACCTTCATGGCAGCCAAGGTTATGGCAAGCAGAGGGATGGATTTTTTTTCCAGGCAACTGCTCAATTGTTTGATCTCTGCAGCCCTTCAACACATCACAAGTAGAAAAGACACCGTAGAGTCAACAGCTCAGGTAACCTGATTGTGTCCAGTATAGCTCAAAATGAAGTCCTTCTGAAGTTTAAACACAAAAAACTTTACAGGGGGCAGGAACCTAGCCTAGGAAAATAAAATAAAATAAAATAGAGAATTATCTACACTGGGATGGCACAGATTGTATAACTTGAACTTTGAAGTAGCAAACTAGCATCAACACATCATTCAAAGTAGAAGCATGGACTATAAAAACAGTTGAGAGGAATATGTTAGGCTAAACAATTTGGATGAGGCTTTGAGCAACCTGGTCTAGTGGAAGGTGTCCCTGCTGCTGGCAGGGGGGTTGGAATTGGATCATCTTTAAGGTCCCTTCCAATACAAACCATTCTATGATTCTAAACACCTATTTTACTGCAAAGTCTCAGGGGCTGTTAAGTCTCAAGGCAGCCTCAAGCTTCAGGTTGCACAGGGAAGGCTGAGGTGGCTTCTGAGACACAAACAAATCTCCCACCATATCTCATTACCTTGCTCCTAACTGTGATTTTAAACTCGATTGTCTGGGACAAGCTGATTGCTTCCAGGAGGGGATCCCACAGCTCGAATGCCTTGTACACTTTCAAATCCTCGGCAAAAAAAACCAAACCAGAATTGGCTCATTCTAGGGACTGTGCAGCTGACAAGTTGATTACTTCCAGTCGGGGATCCCACAGCTCGAATGCCTTGTGCACTTTCAAATCCTCGGCCAAAAAAAAAACCAACCCAGAATTGGCTCATTCTAGGGACTGTGCAGCAGTTTTCCTCTCCGCAACAGCACCGTCCTTTGTAACTGAACAGAGGTTTTTTTTGGATATAGCTTTGCTTGTAGGCTAAAGAAGGCTGTTTTCTCAAGGATTTTTTTACTGCTGCAAAACCACCTGAGCAGTCTGGGGCATCATTCATCTGTATGTGTTTCAGTACGAGCACACACAGAAAGAAAACCCGTGCATAAGCAAATCTGATATTCCAAAAATAAAATAAAAGCCCCAAAGATTACAAAAAACCCCCCCAAAGATGTTATTATTTTAAGTATATTCCTTCTTAGTGCTGTTAGGATGACATAAATAGAAGAGAATGTGTTTTTAAACACATTAACAGCAAATAGAACCCTTTTTAAGTGGTTTCCTAACAGGAAGGGTGACAGTCAACAAAAAAGCTGATAAATCCCGTGAGCATACTGGGAAACTCAGAATTTCCCCCACTCACCATGGTGTACAGCTGATCTTTTTTTTCACCAGGAAGTCAAAATTGTCCCCAAATTTTTATTCTGAAACACTCTGAAATGAAAACATTTACATCAAACCTGTAAGTGGTTCTTTGTGGGTGAACAGCTATTCACGTGATTAAGACACTATCCGCATTTATACTAGAAAACTGTTTATTCTGCTGCACCACAAACAAGGAGGGGATAAAAGGTCTACTCAATTATTTCTGAAAAAGATAAAACAATCTGGTAAACCTGGAGATTTTGCACAAGTGGGATGTATCATACAAAACAGGAAGGAAAAAAAAATAATCACACTGATAGACAATAAACATTTATTGATCTTTGGCTTTAGAAATTGTCCTATTTGGGATATGGGAAATATTATATAAAATAATGGAATTTATTTATTTTTTTTTAAACCTAGAGTAAGTACTGTAAAACAGTCTATCCTTTTACAGTGCACAAATGCAAGGCATGCAGAGTACATGTAGGGATACTAAAATACTATATGAGCATCACTGCAGTAGACATTAAATGTCTAACATGGATCAACACTTTACAAAGACAAGCAAGTTGATGGGGCAGTTGATATGTAGCAAGTATCACAGTTCCTCTTAGATTTGCTGTGGTATTACTATTAGCAACTAAAAGAAAAAAAAATTTAATTTTAATAATGTGTGCATTATAAAAACAAAGTTAAACTATAACATTTCAGCAGAACGAATGGGGAATGAGAAAGTATAACCTCGCTTCACTTTGCAAAATTTACTGATGTTGAAAGGAATTTAGGCGTTTAGATGACAAACCAATTCTATTTTCACATTAATAAATTCTGCCTGATACATGGTAACATTAAGCAAGACAAAGCCAGCTTCTTAAATGCTCTATAGCAAAAAAAAAATAAAAATAAAATTTTAAAAAAAGGCAATGTTCATTCTTACACATAGTGTAAGGAAAGGTTCAGTAAGCTTACTGGAGCAAGGTTTCCCGGACAGTGTACTACATACAGTACGGATTGCTACAGCCACTTTTTTAGAGCTAAAAGCTCAAAATGCTTTTATAAGCCTTCCTCGGAGGAAGGCTCCCTTTGGCAGATTTGAATCAGCAACACCATCTCAACTTACAAGCACTTCACATTTAGAAGGCATCATTAACTCAAGAGTAGGCACCTACTGTCTCCTCACTCTTTTCATGTCCCTGCCGAACCAGACCAGGGTTTCACCTTCAGCTTTTGCCATTCTTGGAGGCGAGGAAGTAGTTGGAAGGTAAGGGTGGTTTCACTACTCAGCATCCCAACAGAATTCTACAAAATTAGTACCAGGTGTAACTTGGGCCTTTTCTTTCAGAGCTGCTTGGCTTGGTGCCAGCCAGTCATGTTACAATCCAGCTCTTTTGTACTGTTTTTGCCCCAAATCCATACAGATGTGGTGAACTTCAGAGCAGCCTTTCTGAGCTCAAGCGGAACTACTTACCTGGCCGAAGTCACCTGCGTGCCAGCGGGCATAGGTAACACCCAGGGTGTCACTACACAACTTTGTTGAAGTCAACCCTTTCAGAATTCTGTGAGTCCTTTCCCTCAGTCATAAAAAAAGAAAACTGAATGCACAGGAGGCCGTGGGGTGTTCTATCACCAGTCAGATAGTGGGCAAAGCTGTTAGCATATCATTAAAGTAACAGGAATGGAAAACTTTTCTTCAAAATCTTATTTGCCTCCAACGTGTAAGAGCCCACGAACATTTTATATGCAAAAAACTGCAAGGAAACGATAATTTTATAGCAAATCCCCATTTTAAGGGCGAGCAGTCCTTACATTTTCTTCCCAAAAGTTAACCTTCTGTCATGTAGCAAAGTAAATATAAAGGTACACGCAAGAAATTCAGAGCATGCCTTCTAGACACCACCCACATTTAGGCACTTTAGTCTACAGTGTACAAAGAGAATTCAATGTTACTGTAGGTTGTTTATTATTTATAAGTAATTGTACCTAAGTATTATTCACACTGACTTTAAAAAAAAAATAAAATTAACAAAAAAACAACCAACAAATGCCCGCAAAACCCCAAACAGAGCAACTCCCCAGCTTTTCCAACGTGTGCTGCACCCCTCTGTTCACAGATCCCCATGAATCTCTAAAGCATAAAGCAAACGAGATTATTTGTTTTGAAAACAGCAGGTAATGCAACACCAGTCAGACAGGCCAATATAATGCAACAACCATCTTCACTGCAAAGCATGACAGTCTTAATACTTGTAAAGCTGTAACTATAAAAAAATCACATTTTAACAGTAATTTAGCAATAAGAGGAAGCCAGAATTTACATAAATAACAGCAGAGTCTTTCCCATTTGTCAAATACTGAAATGAAGGGAGGGGAGTCTTTTGTTCTTAGGCTTGTTCTAGAGTAGGAAGTTTTATCTGCTTTTCACTTAAAAAGACAATTAACAGAACAACACCACTGAATTTATGTGTGTTCCCAGCAACAAAAAAATGTATCTAAAGTAAAATATTTACAACTTGGAGGATGTTCCCTGTGCAATTTGTAACAAGTCTACCTCATGAGATATTTCAGGCTTCAATTATTTAATAGCATCTTAATATTTGCTCACATAAATGGGAAGACTGAAATTTTGGGTATAGTTTCCTGTGATTGCTATTACAGAGTATTTCCCCACAGGTATTTTTGCTAGAAAACCTGACACAGTGAAAAACATGCGAGATTGTTAACAATGGGACAAAGGAATGATTAAAGACAGGGAAAATAAAACCTGTTTGTTGGCACGTCATGACATAGCTATGAACTGTACTCACTAAATACATTTTTGGTGTGTTTTTCTTTGTCCTAGGTTTTTATCAAAAATACTATAAATCTGCATTCTTGAAGCTTAGAACATATACAGGAAGCCGAGCTAGAATGAACAGAGGAAAACGGAACAAGGTTGACTTTAAGCACAAGATATTTTACGCTAGGTTTTAAAAAACACTTAGCAGCATCATAAACAGAAATGGCCTACTACTGGGGAGTTTGTAAAAAGCTACTCTTAAAACTCTACTGAGGTGTTCGTTTTATAAACAGCAGAGTCATATGGATACCATGTTGTTGAGAGAAACACTGCAAACCCGAGTAAGGATTCTTGAATGGTGTGTATGGTCACATATGGAAAAAGTTTGGTGTTTACAGGTGGATTTCGCACTTCAACATAAAACTGCATACTTGTTCATATTTCAGTCTGGACACTGAGTTTACAAAAAAAAAAGAAATAGTGTAGAAGTATTTGACTTCTAGTTGCAGGCACTGATATTAATTAAAAAAAAATTAAAAGATGATCCATGGTATCAGGATTAAAAATAATTTCCATCCAAAATGCCATTGAAAACAAAGTTATAAAAATACATATACACTGGCAGGCAAAACAATGTCCAGTGCAGCATTACTCTCTGGGTAGTCCACAGTGAGAGATGTGAAAAAAATTAAGTGCAGCATATACAGATGTCAGTAAAAGCAGCCTTGAATTAACAGCTTGGCCTCAGGATCTCACCCACAGAGGAGAAAGACCTTCCAGTCTAGCATTAGGACTGGAGATTAGACATGCCATCCACATCAGTGCATGCACTGCCAAAGCCACAAAAGCGTGGCAGACCTTCCTAAAGAAGAAGTGGGACAAAAGTCACTCTGAAGCACAGACTGACTGTTCTGCATCAGCCTCCTTAACTAGATCAGACATTCGGATTCAATACTTGCTGCCCGGATGCTCTTCAGAGTTAAGTGTCAGTGAGGTCAAAATATTGCTCTTAATTTACTATTTGGGATCTAGGAGTTAGGCTGCAGACGCTGCAAATAACAGTCGTATTTACTCATAATGGTAAACATTCACATTTAATATCTGATTTAGGATACAAGTGACCTGCTGTTGCCTTCCTGTATTAAGATTTTGCTCAACCGTAATAGAAAGACTTCTCCAGGGTAACACCCAGGGGGTTTTTTGCCTCATTTTCATTCAATGTTGCCGTTTCCACCGTGCAGTTAATTTTTTAATCTTAACTCAAACATTCTAGTAACTGTGTAGTGATAAAATGAACCGTGGAGTTAAGTCTAGAATTTTTGTGGCTAACATATAAATGCACAACTTGCGTCGTAAGACAAAAGACAAAGCATAGCATTGAAAACCTGTTCAAAATCTTCTCTGGAGAAACAAGCCAATGTTCAAAGGGAAAACAGAGGCCTTTGAAAATAAAGAGGCATACGACCTTTTACCTTGTAGAGCCTGCCAACAACATTAAGATTAGATGCTTTAAATTTTCTATGCAGTAAATCCAAGACCTCTAGTACCATTCAGCTGTAGTTACTGTGACAAAACACAAAACTTTTAATTGTTCCTTTGAGGTTAGCCGAAATTCCTGTACTCATTAAGCATTTTATATACTGAGGTTATACTACCTAATCATTGTGTTCATCTATCTTGGTGGCATTTTTGTTCACAGGTGAGTTTGACTTTATAACCCAAGTAAGCACACATCCCTGTTCACACATCCTCCATGACTTGTGAAGGTGATGACCAACTGCCACAGAAATTAACTTCATAAAGCATGTCCTTCTGTACAAGGATGTTCTCTTGCACTCATACTACCTGTTTTTCCCTTGTTACTTTATCTGTTGATTCTTACACACGAGAAGCCTGGAAGAAGAAAAACTGTGCAGGTAAAAACAGCTCAAAACCTGGCCAACCCTATAGCTTGAGAAGGTATCAAAAAAGGACAAGTGCTGCCTGAGAACACTGCCTGCAAATTGGAAGAGTAGGCTTGTTACAATCCATCCTTCTTTTCCTAATCAGCTTCTCTAAGCTCAGAAATAGTCCAAGTGCTATGTCTGGACTTTCCTGAACTTGCTGGAAGACTTGGATTTATCACTATCTTAATACTCTGTCTAAAGGGACTTCCATAATAAAAGTGCAGTGCTTAAACAATCGTTAACAAGTTTGTTCACATTTCAGCTGGAATTCAAAGTTATTTTAACCAATTCCAGGAATTAATCCTTCAAAAATAAATTCATTTAAACCAAAACAATAAAAATCAAAATACAATCCTGAACTAATTTAGCGCAGTCAGTACTGTGTAGGAAGTAAGCCGTGGACAGGAAAAAGGAGTCAAGCCAACAAGTCTCACTACTGGAGTGAGAAAGGGAGATCTGAAATGAGGAAGGCAGAAAGAGATGTTGATTCGTTCTCAAAGGCACCTTTCCTTCTAAAAATCTCTCAGAAATTAAGTAGGCAGCGGGCAAAAAGCAAGACAAAATGTTTAAGAATCCTGAATAAAAAACTAACCTTTCAGCCACGTTCTACCTGTTTTTCCATTTCTTTAAGGTGCTTTCCTCCCTTCCCCATGTGCTGATAAAAATCCTTATAAAAATAAAGAAAAAGCATTTGCAGCTGCTGTGTTAAAGGAATTTACTAAAGTGAGCAGATACTCCTCTGAAGCTTACATGATACACATGGAAGTCAGGACTATCAGGGTTGTGATTTTACTTTAAAAGTAACTTTTGAGCAGATCAGGTAGTTGTAGGAAGCGCTGCTCACAGCCACAGCAATACACTCCCTTCTAGTTTCGCTGTCACCTCACATTTCAAAGGCATTTATTGCTATATTTTAGATTTTAATAAGCCTCCTAGACTCAGGTAAGGATTAATTGGATCCAGAGAAAGACCATCTACCACTCAGATCAGACTGCTGACAGGTTAACCATGCAGTGCTGTGGGACAATGAAACAGCAATGGCCAGAAGCGTTGATCTCAACGTTAGCAACATCCAGGTGCCTATTTTTCACCGTGATCAGTGACATCTGAAGAGTAAGACGGAGTGAGCTCTTACCAAAAGCTCTGCGAAGCTCAGCACACACAATCAATTACCTTTGCTGAATGCAATATTAGGTAACTACAGCACTTTTACTTACAAGCCTTCAGAATAAATCCCTATGCCAACAGAAACTCTCGTTTCTTATCATTATTTTGAAGCCTTCTCCAGTATCCAAAGTTTATTGCTATCCTTCAGATTGCAACAACAGGTTACATCTCCTATGTGGTGAGCTTCTTCAGCCAAGTTCACCATCAGAAACAAACTGGACCGTGTTGTTTTATTTTCCTGAATAAAACATTAACATTAGATACCTAACTATAACTTAAAAGCTGGACCTATTAATTCTATTTTAGTAATGACACTTCTTGAGCTAGGGAGAAAGTGGGTCCATTATTGCTGGACCTGTCATATTTTGTCATTCTATTCATCTGAAAGACACTTCCTAGGAATGTTTCGAGATGTGAATCTATGAAGTCAAATATTCCTCTTCAGGCCAATTCACACAGTTAAGCCTTTGTCCCCGTTAGTTATGAAAAGTTGGTGTGAAAAAAACAAAGCTTGCAGCACCAGTAGCACTGAAATACTATACTGCAATGAAACCAGTAGAATCATGCAAGGTGTTCTCAAACATCCCAAACGCATGCGGTAGGTACTAGCTGCTGTATATAAATCTTCTCCTATTATCAGTAAATGCAATTTAATAAACTAATAAATAACTTAAAAGGCATTCAACATAGTAAGACAGTTTATCACCAGCTTAAATTCTTGATTTTCTGCATTCATTGACAGTTTGTTTTCCCATATGGTAGGTCTGCTACATATTAAATATTTAATTAAGCTTTTTCCATTTATAAATGCTTATTATATGCCAAAGCTGTACACAAATTCAAGAGAAAAAGAACAGTAACATAAAAACAGCTAATATTAGTTAAAAAACCCACTGATCTCTGCAAAGTGTAATATTAACTTTTTAAAAATGCTACTGCGTATAAATTACCATTCCTGTTTTGCAATTACACAAAACATCTGAAAAATTGTCATTCTCCCTTGTTTTGCAATCATTTTAGACTTGGAATCTATCCCTCCAGTTAAGCAAAACTTGTAAAGCTAATGCTCTGCTCTTCCTTACTACATCTGTTTTATTATACAGAAAAATCTATTTCTGAAGCCAAAATACATTAGTTGTTACTATGTGGCCGAGTTAACACAAATTAAGAGTGGCAAAATATGATGATCTGACAGAGCAGAAATTTCAAGATTAACAGTTTAAGTAGATCTTTTCTTCCAAAAGTGTTAAGTTCTTTAGTATATCTAAGTACCTTTGAAGAGGCACCAAAAACAAATAGCCCTTTCAACTGAACTTTCAAAAAAAAAAATTTAATTTTAATTTCAAAAGGGATCTTGAAATTACTAGATACACGTACATCCCCACGGCCCTCTAAGATACATTCAGTAATTTAAAATAAAGTTTCCATACTTTATAACTCCATATATATTATATATTTAATATATAATATATATTTATATGTAC